>NC_064602.1:54467068-54684219 GCF_943734735.2 Anopheles gambiae
AACCACGTCTCGCCACGAATCGACGTATCGCTAGGATGCAAGAGGACGTGTTAAGCGAATGCGCTACCTCTAGGTGAATGGCACGGGTTGTTAAGCACGTGAAGATAGCTCCCCATCGCTTTTCCGTCCGACGTCCCACTACCACGTACATTGGTCCAAAATAATCCAGGCCCGTATACGTAAAGGCCCGTTGTGCGACCGCTGTACGACATTTCGGTATGCTTCCCATCATCGGTGGATTCGGCGCAGCTTTGGAGTTTTTGCAATGCTGACAAGAATTCCTAACCCTGTTGTACTCCGCCAGCACTCGCGGGATGTAGTATCTTGCGCGAACCTCGTTGACGACCGTGCGGTGGTTACAGTGACGGTATTTCACATGATATGCGTGCAGGATTAGTTCGGTAACGTGATGTCGTCTTGGCAAGATAATAGGCCTGCGTAACGCTTCGTCTGCTAGTGAGCATTTATCCAAACGCCCTCGCATCCTAATTAAACCATGCTCGTCCAGTTCTGGTGACAATTTATAAAGGGAACTATCTTTCTTCAGCGGTCTCCGTAGCCCTTCTTCTAGTTCAGTTCTTTGGTTGAGCGACTTCATTTCGTCTGGGAACGCTTCTAGTTGAACTTGCATGATTATGAAGCATTCAGATGCAGCTAGCTCTTCCTGCGACAACGGCCCCCGTGTAGGCGGTAATCCAGATATCCGGTGTCGAGCGTTGTTGATGAATCGTACCACATACCCTATCGATCGTACGAGTCTCGTCCACCTGAAAAATCTAGCAAACGTTATTGTAGGTTGTGTGACAACGTGATGAAGTACACAACGCCGTAGTTCTTCCGATATGCCTGTCGATACGAGATTTTCTGCTGGCCACTCATCCTCGGATTTCCATATAAAGCTGGGTCCACGAAACCATCTACTAGATGGACTCATATCGGGAATTTTCTGCCACTTCGTTCCTTCGTCTGCAACGTTTGTTTTGGTGGAAAGCCATCTCCATTCGTTGACGTCCGTCTTTTCCAGAAGCTCGCTTACCCGAAAAGCTACAAACGGGTTGTACTTCCGATGGTCTGATTTTAGCCAGCTTATCACATTTCTCGAGTCCGTCCAGAACACCCTTTGCCCGATCTTTAGCCGATGTGAAGCTGCAATGCTCGTGGCTAGTCGGGCGCCAATCACAGCGGCTTGAAGCTCTAGCCGAGGAATCGACAGGAACTTCAGCGGAGCGACGCGCGTTTTCGATCCGATCAAGGCGCACTCGATCACGTTGTCCTCCTCGAAACGGAAATATGCCACAGCTGCCATCCCGTATTCACTGGCATCGCAGAAAACATGCAATTGTATGTTTGGAGTTGCGGCGGACGTTGTCAGGCGATAGCAGCGTGGAACCATGACGGACTGAATTGTTGGTAAAACGTGGATCCATTTTCGCCATCTCTCCGCACAACCTGCATCGATCGGTTGATCCCAGCTGTAGCCTGAGCGCCAGATCTCCTGCAGTAAAATCTTTATAAACATTAAAAAGTTTCCAATGAGGCCAAGAGGATCATATATTAGCATTAATGTGCGCAATACTTCGCGTTTCGTTGGGATTCTCGCACCGGACAAGAGGCTTTCATCATGTTTAATGTTGAGACGGAATGTAAAGGCGTCCTTAGTGGTTTCCCACCACATGCCTAAAACCTTTTCTGCAGAGGATGACTCTAGATCCATGCCTTTACTATCTTCGTTGTTAACTCCCCACCGTAGCTGCTCTAAAACTTCCTTCGAATTCGAAACCCAGTTCCTAATCTCGAACCCTCCCTGTGCATGGATATACCGAACATCCTTAGCCAGCTGTGCTGCTTCTTCACTTGTCTCTACGCTGGCAAGCATGTCGTCCACGTAATGCTCGTGCTTTATGCACTCAGCTGCTCGCGGGAACTGCTGGCTAAACCTGTCAGCATTAATATTTTTAACATAATGGGCAGTACCTGGTGAGCACGTTGCGCCGAACGTCATGACTGTTACTGCATACGTGGAGGGTTCTGCATGTTGCGTTTCGTCTTCGCCCCAGAAGAATAGTTGGCTGCGCTGGTCTTCAATTTTCATATTCACTTGAAAAAACATCTCACGGATGTCGCCTGCCACAGCTACACGATACTCTCGGAATTTATACAAGACGCCAACCAATCCTGAGAGCTGGTCCGGTCCTGAGAGTAGAAAAGAGTTAAGGCTGATGCCATGTACTTTTGCAGCTGCATCGAACACCATGCGGAGTTTACCCGGCTTGTTTGCATTAAAGACCGGAAATATTGGCAAGTACCAGTCCCGTGGCCCATGTTCTGCTATCTCGTTTTCTTCTAAGCGTCGAATGTATCCCTTTCTTTCATAGTCTCTCATTTTTTCCGTAATGGCTTCTGCTAATGCCGTGTCCTTTCGCATTTTCTTTTTCAGGCACTCATAACGACGGAGAGCCATTTGTTTGTTACAAGGCAACCGAACATTGTCGTATTTCCAAAGAAGCCCTGTCCTATATCTCCCGGACTCATGTTTAGTCTCTTTTGATAGTATTTGAATTGCCCTGGTATCGTCAGCGGACATCAGCTTATGGGACTGACCTTCGATCCCCAGAGACTCTATAGCAAAGTGTCTCTTTACGGCTTTGGCCAGAGCATTGTCGCCGGATTCTTCGCAATCACATATGTGAAAACAGTGTTTGCTGTCACCCTTCGATAAAGAGGCGATCGAACAAGGACCATAAATCGTCCAGCCAAGTCTGGTTTTTAATGCTATAGGCTCGTCATTACTGCCCTCTTTAGTTCTTAACGGCGTTCCCAGTTTACTGTTATCCGTGCCGATAAGTATACGAGGCGCTTGGTTATAGTACGTGCTAAAAGGAACGCCCCGAAGGTGACCATAATTCGCTATGAGCTGCTTGGCGGACACTGATTGTACGGGAAGGGACAAATTGCACAGAGTGTGAGCCTTCGGTATATCATATGTCACTGCCCCTTCGTGTGTGCCGGAGATACGCAGTGATACTCTTAACGATCTTGTCTCATTCCTAGTTGTGTTTCCCGTCCATTTTAGACAAAGGGGACTGGGGAGTGCCTTCAATATCAAGTTCCTCTATCAACGAATGATCAATAAACGTTGATGATGATCCGTTGTCTATAAACGCGAAAGTACGGATCGTTTTATTTGGGCCATGAAGAATAACCGGCAAATACTGGAAGAGTATACCATCACTCGTACCACAATGCGTAAAGCAATGCCCTTGATTTAATGCGGTCGCTGGTATGGTCTCACCTGCTTCATGTAATAGGGGATGGTGCATTCCATCACACCCTTCTCTTCCACACTCCTTCTTAACATAGCAGCCATTTTTATGAAATTTTAAACATTTTCGGCACAACTCTTGTCGCTTTACGAAAGCTCGCCTATCAGTAGGGGTTAGATCTAGGAAGCGAAAGCATTCACCAAGACTTCTGCAAGAACCACGACACATTAAGCATAGTCGTTCCGTTGCTACTTCGTTCCCGGGTGAGGTTTCATGAAGATTCATATACGCGCGTGTTCTTCTCGGCGGTTGTGATCGGCTGGTACTTTCGCGGTTAGTATAGTCGGAATCAGTAGTAAGACTCACCTCTAGTTTGGCACCTGCACCTACTTCTGCAATCCACTTACCGAACTCCATCAGTGTAACTTCGGGGAGCCGCAGTTTGTACCGCCCCCATTCCAGACGAGACGTTGGTGGGAGCTTCGCCGACAGTTCCTTCAGCAAAGCCACATTGCACTGGTAATCGCGTAAACCGGAAACACGAATGGCAGCACACATTTTCCGCACTGCTGACCCGAACGCTGCCATCGTCTCGAGCTTCTCAATTCTGGGAGCAGGCATTTTCCTCACCTTTTCGATCATGCTGTCAACGATCAGTTCCGGCCTTCCAAATTCGGTCTCGAGCACACCTAACGTTTCCTCCAAGCTATTGGGGAGCAGCAGCAGGTCTTCCACAGCCTCCAGCGCAGGTCCACGTAGCGCCCTTTGCAACCGTAGCAAATTTTCCTCTTCAGTAAAGCCACATGCAACAGAAGATCGCTTGAAGTGCGCGTAAAATATTGGCCATTCCGTAACGGTTCCAGAAAATATCGGTAGATCGTTTCCGATAGCTTGACGTGCATTTCCATGGCTTTGGTTCAACGCTGTATTTCTGAGACCACTGTTTAAGGATGTTGACACGCGACTTGGACCACCATTTTGTACATCGGTTGACTCAAGATGGTGTCGTCTGGGATGATGATTTTCGCGATCCTTTGTAAAGGAGTTTTCCACCGCACGCCGCCACACCACGTATTCTTGTTCCAGTCTTGAGGCTGCTGCAGGTCAATGATCTGCTCGTGGTGGTCTTCTATTGCCGAACTGTCGCTCATCGGCGGTCCCGCTAAAGACTCCTGCTGATCAACGATCCGCTCGCGGGGGTCTTCTACTGTCGACCTGTCGTTTAACATTTTCACTTTGCACTTATTTAATGTTCGCGTCACTTCCGCACCGTCTTACGCCACGCTCCGGAGATTTACTTAACGTTCCCTAATTACGCTTCACTCCCGAGGCTAACACAACGTTTTGCGGTGACTTACTAAAGCGATTAACACGAGTGATAATGTGAATATATAATGTACGGACGCGGTAGAAGATTCCCTAACACACTGGGATACACGTTCTTTATAGAATGTTGCGAAAGCAACTTATTTTTACCGGTAGTCTATAGTAAATTAAATGACACGTTTTATAAAATTTGGTTGTGACAATAAGCTATAAAGAACGTGTCTTTTTTATTCCGATAACGATAGAAAAAGGGCGATGGCGTACCTCACACCTGTACTTATACCCTTCGCACTATAACCGTCTTCGCTTCGGCTTCGTGTCGCGATCGCGCGAGTCGACCTGCGAGTCGATGTTGGCCCATGCAGCAGAAAGCGTTAGGGCATTATTACACTATAATAACAACAGTAAACTTATATTATCGTGCCATTTCCACACAATCGTCTCAAAAGCATTAAATATGTTAGGTTTTATTCTACGTGCTTCTTCCGACTTTAAAGATCCTTTCTGTCTTAAATCGTTATACTGTGCCCTAGTCCGTCCTATACTAGAATTTGCTTGCGTTGTTTGGTGTCCAAACCAAGTGACCTATATAGACATGATAGAAAAAGTTCAGAAAAAGGCGACACGCGCTATGTTTTATCGTCTTCCTTGGTCAAACCAAATGCCACGCCCCCCGTACCATGTCAGGTGTCAGTTATTTGGTCTCGAAACGTTAGAACACAGGAATGCTCTCAAGAATGTAAATGGGAATGTCAATGCTCTGCAAGAATGCTCAATGTATATTCATGCATAAATTATTAAATGGGCTTATTGATGCACCTGAAGTTTTAAATCTGATCAGTTTTTCTGCACCTACTAGGGATCTTAGAAGCAGGTCTTTAATCAGGATCCCATTTCGATCTTCTTCATTTGGCGCTAACGACCCTTTAATTAAAATGTGTGTCAGCTACAATAGACTTGAATCATCTGCAGATTTTCATATCCCTGTTTCGCACCTTCGTCAGATGTAAAGGGCTAGTGTGAATTATGTTTAAGTTGTTTACTAATTAAGAATTTGTATCTATTATTTAGGCCTATTGCCCGATAACGTAAATAAATAATAATAATAATAATAATAATAATAATAATAATAATAGCCTCGTCTAGGCATGATAAATCTAATGTAGGGAAGAGTAAGCTAGAATAGATTACATATTAAGATATTTTTATTATCTCTACTATAAAATTCTAGTAAAGGCTGATCAGCGTTACTTTACAGCGGTAGCTTGGATGTTTTTTGCATTCATACAATGGCAACCACATCGACTATAGAAAACGCAACGCCGACTTAGTTTTTAGTCTTTTGAAAGGTATGGAGAAGAATGATACAAATTACAGTCAGAATTTAATAATTGAACGTTTTGCCGTGGTCTTCTACGACGTGTAAGTAAAGTTTTCCAATAAGTAACCCAAAGAACTGTTCAGCAAGCCTCAAAATCTGAAGATTGGTGGCTTACTTTAGGTGGCCGCCAGGACAATTGAACTTCATACAACAGGTTCATGTTATTTTTTAGGTTATTGAGTTTACTTAATTGCATGTTCATGATACTAAAAACATTTTACAATTTTTATTTTTTATTTTCAGAGCTCAAAACATCAAACAATGCTCAAAGATATTTTATGAAGATATCTGCGAAATTCATAAACGACGATATTTGCTGCAGCCAATTGCTCTGGAAGTCTTTTGCGCCAATGGTCAAAACTACTTACTTAGTTTTCCACAAAAAGTAAGAGATAAAGTTTTTCATAAAGTCTCCTCTATGGCCACACAAATTGCTGATAATGCCCAACAATCCGTTGCCGGACAGAAAAGGGCAGCAAGTGTAGAACATAAGACTGGACTTTTAAACAATTTGATAGGTGAAACATCTGTTACTCAGCGTTGGGTGGTAAGTTAAAATCATTGTGATAAATATACATTATATTCATACAATTTATAAAGTTCGACCACGTGATCAAAATCGATCTTATATCATCATTAGTCTCAGAGATGATTAAAAGATTAAGGTCTAATGAAATGAAAAGAAATATTTTAAGGTTGTTATTATCATATATTTCTTCTCTTTAGCATATCATACACCTGTTCCCAGCTACGTTCGAATCGCAAACCGCCTGCTTCGAATCGCTTGCCACTACGATCGAATGCGTGCATCCACAGTTGAATTGCGTGCCAGTACGGTTGAATTGCGTTCCACTATGGTTGAATCGTGTACCACTACGATCGAATCGTGTGCCGCTACCTTTGGATTTCTGAAAGGTAGAGTATAGCAAGCCTTTTGTTTACGTTTGAAAGCTGCTTCCTTCTTCGCCGACGGCATTTTGTTAGTAAAATACTAATAAAAAGGAATTCTCTGATTATATGCAAACCCAACGAATATTGGTTGAAACCACGAATATTGGTTGATTTTACCATCAAAACAACGAACACTGAATATAAGTTGAAAATAAGAATTTTACCATCAACAAGGGACCACGATATTCGTTGATAACAAGGATTTTACGAGTAATCAGTGAATATTTACCTTTTATTAGAATTTTACAAACAAATTGCCATTGAAGAAGAAGGAAGCAATTTTCAAACGTAAACAAACTGTTTACCATGCTATACTCTTCACCGCGCGGCCATAAGAGGTGAAATATACAGCGAAATGAACTATTTGACAGGTAAAATATCTGACAGCTGCTGCTAAAGAGTTGGGGGATATAAAACATCCGCTTTCGAAAATCTCTTAAAATGATAGCTGGCATCGCGGAAGAAATTGCTTAAAATTAACAGTCGTTAAAAATTAACCAGAGTTGTCAAAAAATGCTATAATTTGGCATCGCGATCGTATTGAGTTCATTTGTTAATTTTAACGGCTGGTCCTATGACGCCGTTATACAAACGACTGTCAAGAGCGTATGCGATACAAATTAACAGTCGTTTAATTATACTGCTCTATTTTTTCCCAGTGTTTGCCTATATGCGTTATCAAGCAGTCGTTAAATGTTTTGACGATCGTTTATTTTAACAGGAATGAACAACAAATGAACTGAGTTAAATCAGAATGAACTTTAAACGACTGTTAAAATGTGTTTATTTATTCGCGATGCCGGCTGATATCTTCTTAAGCAGAACATTCCCAAAATGAATGAAATTGTTGAATGAAAATTAGCAAAATACTTACACCTGAATTCATCTACGTTCGAATCTCGTGCCATTTGCATCGAATCGCAAGCCGCCTGCTTTGAATCGCATGCCACTACGATCGAATGCGTGCAACCATGGTTGAATCGCGTGCCAGTACGATTGAATCGCGTTCCACTATGGTCGAATCATATGCCACTACGATCGAATCGTGTGCCGCTACCATTGGATTCCGCTGAAAGCAAGAGCATAGTAAACTATTTGTTTATGTTTGAAAGCTGTTTCTTTCCTCACCGACGGCAATTCGTTTTTAAAATACTAATAAAAAGGAATTCTCTGATTATAGGTAAATCACGAATATTGGTTTTAATCATGGTCCCTTGTTGATGGTAAAATCCTTGTTTTCAACCAATATTCGTCGGGTTTACCTATAATCAGGGAATAATTACCTTTTATTAGTATTTTAAAAACGAAATGCAGTCGGCGAAAAAAGAAACAGCTTTCAAACGTAAACAAACAGTTTACTATGCTCTTGCTTTCAGAAATCCAATGGTAGCGGCACACGATTCGATCGTAGTGGCATATGATTCGACCATAGTGGAACGCGATTCGACCGCAGTGGAACGCGATTCAACCATGGTTGCGCGCATTCAATCTTAGTGGCATGCGATTCAAAGCAGGCGGTTTGGGATTCGATGCAAATGGTACGAGATTCGAACGTAGATGGAAACAGGTGTAACATTGAAGTTCTTTATTGGATTTAGTTACAATTTTGTGCACGTTATTTGTTTATATTGCACATCGCCTGGTTGCTGTGATGCATTATCTGACAGATGTTTCATCTGTCAAATAGTTCATTTCGCTGTGTCTTTCACCTCAAGTAGTAGCGCAATCTGAAATCCAATGGTAGCGGCACACGATTAGATCGTAGTGGCTTATGATTCTACCGTAGTGCAACGCGATTCAACTGTATTGGCGCGCGATTCAACCATAGATGCTCGCATTCGATCTTAGTAGCATGCGATTCGAAGCAGGTGGTTTGCGATTCGAACGTAACTGGAAACAGGTGTAAATTGAGATGAAAAAAATTGCTTTAAGATAAATCGATATCTACGAGATTAAATTTTTAAATTACAAGTAAATAAAAGGTTTAATTTTTTTCATTGTTGCACTGTGGTTTATGAATTTTTTTCTGAAAGTATGAAGTTCATAAACACCCTTAAAGCATTCAATTAGAGTAAAATTTCCAATAAGTGAAAAAAATATATATAGAAGGCGTAGAAAATATATATCAATAAATTAAATATATGAAAATTAATTATTACCTATGCAATCTATGTTTCCGGCCATTTTGAATAAAAATTAGTTTGGGTCCAAGGTTCTGTTTTAAAGCGATTAATGAGGTTAATAAATACTTTTATACATTTCAATATCCTGTTTTACCAATAGCTGGACCAATAAATTAGTTATCTTTTTTTAAACATT
This sequence comes from Anopheles gambiae, assembly GCF_943734735.2. Classification (NCBI taxonomy): domain Eukaryota; kingdom Metazoa; phylum Arthropoda; class Insecta; order Diptera; family Culicidae; genus Anopheles; species Anopheles gambiae. The sequence goes on from NC_064602.1 coordinate 54,476,309, forward strand.
AATCCTTTTTTATGTTTAATATTCGTTTTCTTCTTTTTGGCACAACCGCTGCTGGTCAAGGCCTGCCCTGTACGCTCTAGCGAAGTTGGCTTGGCTTTCAGTGACTTTTTGTTACCGTAGCAGGAGAGTCCGTCCTACGTATGGGGACACGGTCTATTGAACCCATGACGGACATGTTGTTAAGTCGTTCGAGTTGACGACTGTACTACCAGACCGACTCATGCAGGCACCTGCTCGAAAAATAGCAAAACAAGGTGGTGCTACATTTATTCCAAGGTGCATAAAAGAGATCAGGTGGTGGAATCTAGAAATAAAGTGTATGTAGTGCAGGTGCTCTCTTAGCATGTTTTTTATAACCAAATTTGGACTTCACATGTTTTTTATAACCAAATTTGAACTTCACTTTTTGACAACACGGGTGAACATTTGTGCTCAAACGAGCTTTCTGGAGGCTTGACGAATACACAAAACACTCTTAAAATCTCCATTAAGAAACAGAAGCAATAAAAATCAGGCTTGTAAATTCATACACCTTGGGATAAGCCCACCTGTATGTTATACCCACTTAGATAGCTGCTCGAAAACTGCTATTCAATGAAAACAGCTGACATGGTGAAATTTCAGCCTACGAACTTAAACCGGAAAGGGCCCCATCGTTAACAGGTTGGCTGATAAGTCCCCGGTCTAACACATAGATGGTGCCGCTAGTATTAAATGCATATTATTTTTATATAGTACCAACCTTCAAATGATTCGTGTCAAAATTTGACGTCTGTATGTCAACTAGTTTGTGAGACAGAGCGTCTTTTGTCAAGCAACTTTTGTTATTGTGAAAAAAATGGAATGTTCCACCAAGACAACGCACCGTGCCACAAGTCATTGAGAACGATGGCAAAAATTCATGAATTGGGATTCGAATTGCTTCCCCACCCACTGTATTCTCCAGATTTGGCCCCCAGCGACTTTTTTTTGTTCTCAGACCTCAAAAGGATGCTCGCAGGGAAAAAATTGGCTGGAATGAAGAGGTGGTCGCCGAAACTGAGGCCTATTTTGAGGTAAAACCGAAAGAGTACTACCAAACCGGGGACTTATCAGCCAACCTGTTAGTATATTCCAGATATTAGAAATTATAGTCATTACTAACAAGCGTTAGTATACGGTTGGCATTGGGTTTTTTATGGTTACTTCAAATATTGGCCTGATTTTTTTCGCACCAGCATAGCTTTCGTTTTAGTTACGGTGGTTTTCGATGCCTGATACTCGGGCCTTGGTCTCACGTCATTGTGTAACGTAGAAGATTGATGATTTTATATAAATGAAATGAAATGTATTTGTATTACAGAGTATTTGGAATTTGAGAAAATTTATTTGTAGTTTTTTTTTTCAATTTAATACATGACAAAAATGAATCAAATTTACGTTAAAGTGTATTTTCTTGAATGCCGCATGCTATATAATAAATATGCATATTTGTAGAAATGTAAGATATAACTGATAACACGTATACGTTCTACATGCTAATGCTATTGCTATTAATGAATTGATAATAATATGTATCTTGACTGAAATGTAAATTATTCGTTAAATTGTTTCTATATCCAGTTCTCTAATGTGCTTTTTTCTTTTCTTTTTCTATTTAGCGAGGCGAAATATCAAATTTTCAATATTTGATGCATTTAAATTCTCTAGCTGGGCGTTCATATAATGACTTAATGCAGTACCCTGTATTTCCTTGGATTCTAGCCAATTATGATTCCGAATTTTTAGATTTGAGTGAACCTTCAAATTTTCGGGATCTTTCAAAACCGATGGGAGCTCAAACGCAGGAACGATTGGAACAGTATTTAAAACGATTTAAAGATTGGGACGATCCACAAGGTGATACTCCGCCATATCATTATGGAACGCATTACAGCTCAGCTATGATCGTGTGTTCGTATTTGATTCGTCTTGAACCGTTTACACAACATTTCTTACGATTACAAGGAGGCCATTTTGATTTGGCCGATCGAATGTTTCACAGTGTTAAAGAAGCGTGGCTCTCAGCTTCAAGACAAAACATGGCAGATGTAAAAGAATTAATTCCTGAATTCTATTATCTTCCTGAGTTTTTGGAAAATTCAAATCGTTTTGATCTTGGAACAAAGCAAAATGGAGATATTTTAAATCATATTGTACTTCCACCATGGGCAAAAAATGATCATCGAGAATTCATTCGTATGCATCGAGAAGCTCTTGAATGTGATTATGTGAGTCGTCACTTACATTTGGTAAGATTCTTACAGTAATTTCAATTATTCTTTCATATATGTTTAATAGTAAATCTTGATATGTCGTTATGTTTTTTTTTTTTCAGTGGATTGATCTCATTTTTGGGCACAAACAGCAAGGACAGGCAGCAATAGATGCAGTGAACGTATTCCATCATTTATTTTATGAAGGGAATGTTGATATTTACAGGTATGGTTAGTCAATTAAATCAATCAACGTGTAAAGAGAAGTACGGGAACATCGGATCAATAAACTGTTGTTTTTATTATTTCCCCAATATCGTAATAAAATTGCAGTTTATTACTGCTTTCTAACGACTGAAAAGTAAATCACGGAAGTTAGTGGTAGACTGATCTTGTATTGTTCTAATGTAGTTAAGATCAACATTACTGCTTGCAATATGTACGAATTAAAGTATTACGCGATTTTTGTCGATTTTTTATTCCTTTTTTGTCTTCTTTTGACAGCAACAACATCGATTAAACTAAACGAAACATTAGCCGGCATCGCGAGTAAATGATCTCTTTTTAACAGTCGTTTAAAGTTCATTTTGGTTTAACCGAGTTCATTTGTTGTTCATTCCTGTTAAAATAAACGACCGTCAAAACAGTTAACGACTGCTCGATATCGCATATAGGCAAACACGGGGAAAAAATTCGAGCAGTATAATTAAACGACTGTTAATTTGTATCGCATACGCTCTTGACAGTCGTTTGTATAACGGCGGCATATGACAAGTCGTTAAAATTAACAAATGAACTCAATGCGATCGCGATGCTAAATTCTAGCAATTTTTAACGACTCTGGTTAATTTATAACGACTGTTAATTTTAAACCAATTCTTTAGCGATACCAGCTATTATGGCACATGAATAGTTGTTTTTGAACTTTCATATCCAATAAGGGTGCCCTTTCCGTAAGTTCGTAGGCTGAAATTTCACCCTGTCAGTTGTTTGCATTGTGTAGCAGATTTCGAGCAACTATCTAAGTGGGTATAATTTACAGGTGGGCTTATCCTAAGGTTATGAATTTAGAAGGCTAATTTTTATCACTTCTGTTTCTGAATGAAGATTTTAAGAGTGTTTTGAGTATTCCTCAAGCCTCCAGAAAGCTCGTTTGAGCAAAAGTTTTCACGTATTCTGTCAAAAAGTAATATGCCAATTTGGTTACAAAAACAAGCTATGAGACCACCTGAAATACATACACTTTGTTGGGATTCCATCTGGTGAAGGATCTTTAATGCACTTTGGGATAAATGTAATAACAACCTTGTCTTCGATTTTTCGAGCAGGTACTCGAATCTAATTCTAGTTTTGAGACTAGAATAATCTAAACTGAACTCCAACTGTCGAACTCCATACAAAAAACTGACTAGAAACGTGAAGAGCTCCAATATCAATATAAGGTGGCAGTAAATCACCTAGTCATGCAATCATTAACCCCAGTTATACATTTCAGAATTTATTATTACGCTCCTATAATGTTTGTCTAATTCGTTCACCCCGGCACTAATTTTCATAAATTTTCGGTTACCTCGGCATCTGCGATGCAAGCAATTGATTTTAAAACAAATATACATGTAGCGAGATTAAATTTCTTTTGCTATAATTTCAGCTGTACTCTGTTCATCAATACTGTTCTGGGTTCGATAATATTTTTGTCAATCGCAATAATTCTAGAACACCAATCTTTTACACACGTACCACTACGATTTATGTGGGTAGAATACAGTTGTGTGCAATGTTTGTTGTTTCCCTAGCAGAAGACCAATGACTGCCACCAGGCTGAGTATGTTAATAAATAAGTACGCTATCATACAGCAAGTTATGTTTGTTATTCAACTTTAATTAGAAGTAGTGCAATACGGGGTTAACCAAGTCACTTTGCGATGTGATCTGCACAATTAATCTTACTTGAGACGTATTTCTATTCTGATGCGCTACTTCATTTGGCCCGAAATAATTTTCTATTCCGCCGCATTCATTTTCATCCATTATATGAAGTTTTTTCACTAGGAATGTTAGCTGGAGCCGTCCGCGATGTTTACATTAGTTTTTAATTAAAGTTTTGGAGTTTTAGTGCTGATTTGTAATACAATTATTTTGTTTAACAAAGAAAAGAATAACGAATCATGCAATCCAATGGTACAGCAGTGCTGATACAACCATAGTCGCTTTGATGTCTGGATTTGGTATAGCTTCAGGCCAGCGGGTGTATCGGTCATCGATCGTGAGGTAGTAGTAGTTGCCGTTGCTGATGGGAAATGGACCTATGATATCGATTTTTATGTGGCTGAACCTGTCTTGCGTAGCCGGGTACGGTACATGTGGGTTGTTCATGTGTCTGCCCACCTTTATGCGTTGGCATGCCAAGCAGTTTCTGGCGAATTCTTGTGCGTCTCTTTTGACATCCAGTCAAACAAATCACTCTGTCATTAATTTGGCAGCGCCTCTCGCTCTAGGGTGGTTAGGGTCGAATAGGATATGTTGTAGTTGATTCCAGAATGATTTGTACGGGCGAATTATTCCTCCAAGGTATATAGACATTTTGTGCTTCCTGGGATCGGCGTTTTTTGCCGTTGAGTATGTCGGTGATCTCAGGGTCTTTGGTTTTCTCTTCTGCGAAACGTTCAAAATGGATCGCAGGTGACGCGTGCACAATTTTGATTCGTGAGAGTAGGTCGGCGGCGGTCAGTGGAGAATTTCCAAGTGAAGTCAAGTTGTCTGGCTCGACGCGGCGAGGTGATGTTGTGAGTCTGGCGAAATGTGAAAGTTAGAGGTTTGTGGTCCGTGTAGATACAGATTTCGCAACCATCTAACAGATAGCGTAAGTGTCGTACGGTCAAATACATAGCGGTTAGCTCGCGGTCGTATGTTGAGTAGCTGAGCTGTGCCTTTTCAAACTTTTTTGATAAAAATCTTAAGGGCTGCAGTCGGCCGTAGATACGGCCGTTGGTGGAGAACGGCTCAAGCGGCGAAATCAGAAGCGTCAGTCCAGAGTGATAAGTCTGCGTTTGAGGCAGGGTGAGAAAAAAGCGCTGCTCGTTGTAGCCGCTTTTTACATCGGTCGAATGCTTCCTTAGATTCTGGCGTCCACTTTAAGGATGGCCTGTCTTTCTTCTTGTTCCCCGGTGTCCTCTCAAATAGGATGCTTTGTTTCGTCAGGGCAAGAAACGTCGATAGTAATTTATCATTGCGAGGAATTTCTTCAGCTTAATTATCGTTGCTGGTTTACTCAACTCGCTGATCGCTCATACCCGTTCAGGGAGAGGACATATACCTTCTGTGTTGACCAAGCAATTTTGCTTCGATTAAATTCGCATTTGGCCGGATTGATCTACGGTGGTGTTGTTCTAGACGATGAAACAGTTGAAGCAGGTGTTCATGATGTTCTTCTACTGACGACGAGGCCACAATCATATCGTTTATGTACGGGAACACGAAGTCAAGGCCTCGAATTCGAACAACCCGAAGGGGGTTGTGATCACCGTCTTCGGGATATCTTCGGGATGTATCGGAATTTGGTGATATCCCACCGGTCACCAGCACTCAGAGATTCGCTGAGATTGAAGCTGCCCAAGGCGAGCGCCTACACGCGTAGTCCAAAACAGCCGAAGTCATACAAAATCATGAAAAAGTCTGCGCCCTTTTGTTCCGGCATCCTCGTGAAGTTTACCGAGCCGAACCGAATAGTTGTGTTCGATAAACATGTGTGCGTATCAGGTAGCAGCAATTGTACTGCTTACCTGCCGTATGCCGCTGTGATACCGAGCGAGACGCATAGACAACGCATCAAAAGGACATGTGTAGCTGTGAGGAAATTTTTCCGCGTCTCTTTTGCCTTGTCCTTGCCTTTAGATCCTGATGAGTGAAGCATGCATACCTTACGGGTACGTTCGGGGTATAAGCTCTGTCCCTCTCATGTTAATGGTAAAGATAGAATCGTATGCCATCGGCTCTGCATTCGGGCGTGGGCAGGCCCGTGGACGCCGTCTGTTTGCACGCAAGTAGCAACCGAAAGTTTTTTCTCCCAGTTTCAGCCCCCTCATGTCCAAAAACTGCCTTCGCTCACTATTCCTTTCCCATTTCTACATTCTACAACGTTTGTTGCGTTCTCGCTCATCAGGATGTTAGTCAATTCTCTCTTGCCACACGAAGAGAATTCTCCTGCACACTTCGCGTGTTTGATTCTACCCATCCCTGTTGAACACAAGTCATTTTCTTCCATCGCACTCATCTGGGTGTTTGATTTTTTCCATCCAAGCCAAAGAGCGACTTCAGTGTGTTCTGAACCGTGGACATGAGAGTGTGTGTTTGTGTGCTGCGTGAACTATTTTTCCTGCGTAAAACACTTTCCCGTACTGCACCATGCACGGTGTTCTTTCTGCTTCATCGGATGACTAATTTTTATCATCAAATAGTTTGGGTAGGTGTCCTTTTCTAAGTGTCTAGTGCTATGTGACATTTATTCTAATTAAAACAACTCACAGAATTCGGATTGAACACATTGGACGCCAAATATCAGATAATAATACTCACCGAAACCTGGCTTGACAACTCTATTCTATCATCCCTGCTGTTTGATCCGGGCTATTCGGTGAATAAATGTGATCGTAGCTTGTCTAATAGTATGCATACTCGTAGTGATGGCGCAATGAACGCATACTCATCCTTATTGAACACCCGTGAACTTACTCTACCCAGTAATTCACTTGAGCAAGTGTGGGTTACCGTTCGCCTATCATCTTGCACGATATTCATCGGGACTGTTTACATTCCTCCTAATCGAGCTAACGACACAGATACTCTTACATCGGTTATTGAAAGTGTAAGTGCAATAGTAAACCATGCAAAAACTAATGATCGAATATTTCTGTTCGGAGATTTTAATTTTTCCGCTGTAACATGGTCACCATCACAACAAACATTTGGTCCTTCGCGCAATATGTAGCAAATTCATGTCCACGGTCAGAACCCGGTTTTTCGATGATATTAACGCCAGCTGTCTTTATCAAATAAGCGGTATCAAAAACTCACTTAACCGGCAGCTCGACTTAGTATTCGCAAATTTGATTGTCGCAACATACTGCATCGATTTGTACCCCTGCCCAACGCCACTAGTCTCTCCTGACCTGTATCATCCAGCCATCGATTTAACGGTTCGAATTCCAAACACAATGCCGAGTAAAATTGGTTTTATAAAAATTCATCCTAGGTCTACTCGCCTGAGTCAGTGTAGGAATACTGACTCAGGCGAGTAGACCTAGGATGAATTTTTATAAAACCAATTTTACTCGGCTTGATGAACTAATAACCAATTTTAATAGCCAATTGAGAATTGGCCAGCTTAATTCTGTTGATGAAGCTTAATCGATATTTATACGCTTTCTTTTATCCTCGTCTGACTCGTGTGTGCCAATTATCACACCAAAAAGCGGCCCTTTTTGGTCTTAAACCTAAAAAAAAAACTTAAAAGAGCTAAGGCAGCTGCATTAAAAAATATACGTAGAACCGATCACTTGTTACCAAATGCATATGAAATGAAACAACTCGCTTGTACTGTAGTTACAATAGAATACCCTACGGTGGCTACTTGTCTCGGTTGGAGAAGAATTTCATCAAAAGGCTCAAAGCTCTCTGGAGTTTTCGTAAGAAACACAATAATACGAATGTGACACCTAAATCGGTTTACCACAATGACAGAACTGGATCAACTGCCTCAGATATTTGTGACATATTGGAGGGAAATTTGAGGAGGCATACACAATCTCAACTACTGCTGAAAATATTATCACCAACGCTTTTTTTGCATACACTAGGAGTGTCATCGCCAACAGTTCGAGGCGTACTGAATTTGTAATAGCCGAATTTTGCCTTTTATACTCTCATTTTTGGTGCGCTACTTATCTGAGTTTTGAGTGCCGGCAGCGTTTTGCGGCAGTATAAAAGGAGAGCCAAACCGTGTTGTGCTTCATTCTTCCATCAGTGGTCAAGGTGAAAGGTTGCTGTTTAAAAATTCCACAAAATCATCATGGGTCGCGGAAAGCACTGCACACCAGAGGAGCGAAAACACATTCAGGGGCTGTATCGTGAGAACGTGCCAATCAAGACAATCTGCAAGGCGTTTGGCCGTTCGCGGACGTTTGTGGACAACGCCATTCGTAGCGAGGCTACGGGTAAATCGACAGGTCGTCCGCGAAAAACAACGGCCGACGTTGACGCGCGGATTGTTGAGATGATCAGGGCGGATCCTTTCAAAACTTGCACTCGTATCAAGCAGGAGCTTGGTTTGCAAGTTTCGGCGAAAACGGTGTCTCGCCGTTTACACGCCGCTGGGTTCTGTGCCCGGAGACCGAGGAAGGTTCGTAAGCTGCAGCCGCACCACGTAGAAGCGCGCATTCGGTTTGCCGAAGAACATTTAGCTGCATCCATCTTTTGGTGGAGCAAAATCATTTTTTCGGATGAGTCCAGAATCAATCTGGATGGTTCGGACGGCATTAAATACGTCTGGCGCTTTCCTAATCAGGCGTATCATCCGAAAAATACTATAAAAACCCTAAAGCACGGAGGTGGCCACGTAATGGTGTGGGGTTGCTTCTCCTGGCACGGCACGGGTCCTTTGTTCCGTATCAACGGGACATTGAACTCGGAAGGGTATAGAAAAATACTTAGTCGTGAGATGTTGCCATACGCCCGACAACAATTCGGAGACGAAGAGCATTACATCTTTCAGCATGATAACGACTCTAAGCACACATCGCGAACAGTTAAATGTTATTTGGCAAACCAGGATGTGCAAGTTCTACCGTGGCCTGCGTTGAGTCCTGACCTCAACCCGATTGAAAATCTGTGGTCAACTCTCAAGCGTCAGCTTAAGAACCAGCCTGCACGTTCAGCCGATGATCTATGGACACGCTGCAAGTTTATGTGGGAACGCATAGACAGAAGCGAATGCCGTAATCTCATCGGCGATATGGCCAAACGCTGCCAGGAAGTGATAGCGAATAACGGTCACCAGATTGACCGTTAGAATGTGTTTTCGCTCAGTGGAACACCGCAACACCTCCTCCCAACAACCACTTAAACAGTCCTTTTCAGGGCTACCAAATATTTCTGACAAGAACTATGTCTTTCGGTCACAGAAAAAAGTTCCTATTTTTATGTCCACCAGTGTATTCCTGCCATCATTCTTAGCCGATGCTGTGAGTCCATTGCGCCGATCTTCACCCAAATTTTTAATTTTTCACTGTAACAAGGAGAATTCCCATCTATTTGGAAGAGTTCATGGATTGTCCCCATATTTAAAAAAGGCGACAAGGAAGATGCAGCCAACTATAGAGGCATAACATCACTCAGTGCTGGAGCCAAAGTTTTTGAGAAAGTGATCCAAACAAGTTTACTCACGGCTTCATATCACTATATTAGCCCTCAACAACACGGTTTCGTTCCAAAGCGGTCGACGATTACTAACCTTGTTGACTTTACATCACAATGTCTCCGTAACATGGATAGCAGGATGCAAACAGATGCAGTTTCTTCTTCTTCTTCTATGGCTCAACAACCGTTGTCGGTCAAGGCCTGCCTGTACCCACTTGTGGGCTTGGCTTTCAGTGACTAATTGGTTCCCCCCCATAGCAGGATAGTCAGTCCTACGTATGGCGGCACAGTCTATTTGGGGATTGAACCCATGACGGGCATGTTGTTAAGTCGTACGAGTTGACGACTGTACTATATAGACCGGCTAAATGCAGATGCAGTTTATATGGATTTAAAGGCTGCTTTTGATAGCATCGATCACAACATCCTTTTAGCCAAAATGAATAAGTTGGGACTTGGGCGAAATTTAATATGCTGGTTAGAATCGTACCTTGTCAATCGATCGTAAACTGTATCTTTCTCACGGTGCCATTCAAGGTCTTTCATAGCATCATCTGGTGTGCCACAAGGTAGCAACCTGGGCCCACTACTGTTCGTACTGTTCATCAATGACCTATCGTATGTAGTACCAGCAGCGAATCATTTAATGTATGCAGATGACATTAAAATCTACATGACGATAAAAAATGACCCAGACCACTCCGAGCTACAACAATACCTTCTCGATTTTCACCAATGATGCAATCGAAACCGCCTGGGCCTCTGCATTGAAAAATGCCGAGTCATTTCATTCACACGAGTACGAGAAATTAAGAACACCAGCTACACAGTTAACGGTTTACCAATAGAACGCACTAATGCTATGAAGGATCTCAGAGTCATACTTGATTCAAAGCTGTCATTTGACCAACAAACAGAGGAGGTGATTACCCGAGGTAATCAATTGCTTGGCATGTTGTTTCGGATAACAAGAGATTTCAAAGACCCAGTCTGCATCAAAGCGTTATACTGTGGTATTATCCGCACGGTACTCGAATACGCCTGTGTCGTCTGGAAGCCCTCAACCCAAAGACTTTCTGAGAGAATGGAATCGATACAGCGTCGCTTATCCCGATACGCAACACGCTTGTTACCTTGGCCACCTGGCAGTCAGTTACCACCTTATGAAACGCGACTTCTGCTCCTCGGACTGCAACCGCTCCACATCCGACGCCGTACCGCACAACAACTATTTGTGGCTGGATTACTGCAAAGTAACATCGACTGTCCATCCCTACTCCAGCAGTTAAACTTTTACGCGCCTGCTGTTCAGCTTCGCTCTCGTCCGTTACTTGCCCTGAACCGTAGTCGAACTGGATATGGATCTAGAGACCCCCTCAACTCCATGATTAGGGTGTTTAACGAAGTTCGTCATTTGTTTGATTTTAGAACCTCAGTGCAATCCTTTAAAAACTACCTTAGAAGCGAATTATTAAGATGATCTTACTACTTATTTTAAACTAATATTAGACTTAAGAACATTCACACGGATCCATTGTTATCCATTGAACGAGTAATAAACAATTAAACAATTGAGATACAATCATTTTTTTTAATGAATATTTTGATATTTTTCAGCATTGAAGACCCCCTTGAGAAAAGTGCAGCAATTGGTTTTATAAATAATTTTGGGCAGATTCCAAAGCAATTATTCCGAAAACAACATCCTGCTAAGCGAATTACCACTACAAAGCAATTTTCCATATTGGGTGATGTAAGTCCACTGCATCCTCCACAAACGCCAATCGGAGTAACACCAGCAATCAACTACGAGAAAATATTTTTTTATCATTTGAACAATCTGAAGTCATCACAACAACCAATCAAAGGTATAGTATAATTTTTTAATTGTTGTTTATTTATTGTAGAATCCATCTGCCAAACACGAAAAAAACCTATAAAATAACAACTGCCATGCATGCAAGTTATACACCATCTTGCCTGCCAACAAAATTATTTATCATTTTTTAGGATATCAGCCAACACGAACGACTATAACATTGGTTGTTCATGATTCAATGAGGGTAAATCTGCTCATGTACATGTTTGAAACTCAAACGAATGGCAAGAAATTGCATAAATGGTCCATTTAGTGATCGAATAAAAATTACCTTGATCTTGTTTTGTACTTTGCTTAACTTATATATGTTTTTATTTTTGACGCCATAATTTGCACAATTATAATTATGACAATTAGTTCACATAGGACCTAGAACTCAGATTATTAATATGAAGAAATTGAAGAATTTTGAAAATGATTGGGAATAATCTTCAGCAATTGAAACCTCGGCCAGATAATCAGACACTTTCCCAAACTCGATCGAAGTGGATGTCAAAAATGATATAAAATGGTTTTCTTGAATATCTTTTGAGCATTATGCCATGTTGCAGGCATAACTGAAAAGGAAACTGATAACTGTCAACGCAAGCTATCCCAATGTAAAAATGACACATCAATACGATGGTCCCTAAAAAAAGTTAAATTGAAAATGAATAATAAATATATGTTGCAAAACTGACAAAAATTGTCACAAACGAGCAATTTGGCTGGGTAATTTAATCTTTTTTTTCGTAATATAGACCCATTTTTGTTCTTTTAACATCCCTGTAACCCCTATAACCCCCCCCCCCCCATCCTATTTAGTTACGGGATTTCTTTCCCTCTCCCTACTTAAGCAATCACTGTGCCTCTGTCTTAATTTGCTCTCCCTCGTCTCTATATTTCTTTTCTTTTCTTGTTCAGCATATGGTGTAGCTTCACGGTGAACAATTACATCAAAATATAATTGATATATTTGTATTATTTTCTTCCTTTTCAGAGCTCAAAGGTCCGGTAGGGCAAATAATTCATTATGAGAAACAAATATTGTGCGTTGAACAAAACAAAATGCTCATACCATCATCATATAATCGCTACGTAGGTTGGGGATTCGCTGATCATTCGTTACGAATTGGTTGTTACGATTCTGGTCGTATACATCAAGTATGGGAGAACGTTGATATTTGTGGCGAAATTCATACCTGTACATGTCCTAGTGCAAAGTTACTGATATTTGCTGGTACCAGTTCGGTATTATCTGTATATCATATGGATACGAATATGAAAAAAATTTCTCTGAAACAAACACTGTACGGACACATTGATGCAGTCACTGCTCTTACATGTAGTACTGCTTACAACATAATTATAAGTGGTTCTCGAGATCAAACTGCAATAATATGGGATTTGGCGAGAATGACTTACGCACGCCAATTAATAGGCCACGTTGGAGCTGTAACTGCAATCAGTATCAATGAATTAACGGTGAGTAGAGTGGAAATCATAGTAAAATGGTAATACACATTACATGCATATTTACATTCCTATTTTCCCTCTTCATTAAAGGGTGATATTGCAACATGTTCCGGCACATGGCTTTACATATGGTCTATCAATGGTCTCCCTCTAGCTGTTATCAACACAAGTATGGGTAGTTCGGATCGAATGCAACAAATTCTTTGTGTGACTTTTTCATATATTCGAGAATGGGACACTAATAATGTCATAATCACTGGCTCTACTGACGGAAGAATACGGGTAATTATATTTTAAAATTTTCATCTTTACATAACAGTGCAAAATGAGCAGGTGGCGAGATGTAAACACTTAAAAATATTTCACGGCCTCGGTTAAAAAAACTGCCGAAATCCGTCGGCTATTTCGAATCTTGCTGATATGTCAGTTGAAAAATCCCAGTAGCCAAAATACAGTACCATTTAAAACTGAAATATCAATTAAATAAATATTTGAACCGAAACTCGGCAACACAACATGCCGAGGACATACGTTACAGGGTTTTCCATTCCAATTAACAACTGTCCACAGTCTACTAATAACCTAAAAACTGTAACGATCCAAGAATAACTAAATCAAATGATAAAACTGCTTAACATGTCCAAATTGCCCAGCTTTTCCATATTCTGATATTCAATCAAGACCTGTTTACAACATGGTTCAATTCTTACAGACAAGTGATACACGTTCCAGCCAAAACCGTGCCGCATCTGTCGTGTGTTTTCGAAGACGGCAATTGTGTAATTGAAATGGACAGTGTACCAAAAACGGCTTGACTTGTTTGTAAGTGGTAGACAATTGTGTTTTTCAAATCGAGCATTGCTAGTAGACTGTGGACAGTTGTTAATTGGAATGGAAAACCCTGTAAACACAGTTGTCACCGAGCTCATCCGTCAAAATAACCGAGATTTCAGCTTTACTATTGGGATTAACCGAGGCTCGGTATTCTATATGTCATTCACCGTTCTGTTAATCTCGTGCTAATGAAACGAAAACCTTTCGGAGTGGTGTTGTGATGTAAAATTATAAGTGAAAATGAGTCTCTGATGCGTGAAAAACCCGAGCATCAGTATTTTCAGTTATGTAGTAGGTTTGGAAATAGCTATGGTCGCCATATAGTATGTTCGGTTTTTGATACGGTCGCCATGTAATCTGATGAGCGTACAACGGTACAACTGATCAACGCGTACCATCGCGGTAGGTCAGTGTTTCGCTGACAAGTATCGAGGTTGAATAACACTTTGTTCGAAGCGGACTTTTCGACACTTGATCGTCCAGGCGATCATAGAAACCTTTAGGAGGTTTCCCTTACTGGAAACGTTGGAGTTTAGAGGCCTTACCTTGGGTAGGGGAAACAAAAGGTGATTCGATGTGAAGTATGTGAGTTCAAGGAGGCATGGAAGTCAAAAAGATGGAAGAGCTTATTGAAACGTCGAAGATAGACAAAAAACGGATTAAAAGACCCGCCATTCATTTTAGCACAGCTGCCACATTGTTTAATATATTAATTCATTCCTAGTTTTTGAAAAAAACATAAAAATCATTTTGAGCTCCATAGCTAACTGGAGCATGATTTAAATTGAATAAAGCATCGAGTGACCCGGTAAATTGAGCAATTCTTAACCGACGAAAGATCGATGCCTAGCGCTTAGTTTGTGTAGTGCTAGATATCCATTTGAAAACAACATCTCACTTTCGAATGAAAAATCAAAGCTCTAAAGTGAGACAAACGAATGTGAGTTTGCTTTTTTTAAGCAGTCATGTTATTTTTGTTATAGTCATTTATTTACACTATTACAGTATTTCCTACGGTTTATCGAATCTTCCTCTTCTTCTTTGGAACAACAACCGTTGTCGGCGAAGGCCTGCCTGTACCACTCATATATTTGGCTTTCTGTGACACATTGATTACCATCACAGGTTAGTCAGTCCTATGTATGGGGACACGGTCCATTCAGGGCTTGAACCAATGACGGACATGTTGTTAAGTCGTACGAGTTGACGACTGTATCACCAGACCGGCCCCGGTTTATTTGTTGGTTCCCATAATTTTTTGGGCTCGTCTCACGATTTATTCGTCGTATCTTTTATATGTTTGGTTTGTTCCCACAATTTGTTGGTATCGTCCGATTTATTTTTTTAATTATATGTTTAATTTTTACGGCCCGGCCGATACGGCCTATGTCCGATTAGACATCAATACAATTGAACCATGCAAAGGATGCAAACGCTCTGGGCGTGTTTAAGCGACACATCCTCCGGACCGTCTTTGGCGGTGTGTTTGAGCATGGAGTGTAGAGGAGAAGGATGAACCACGAGCTTGCTGAGCTGTACGGCGAACCGAGCATCCTGACGGTGGTGAAAGCTGGCAGGATACGATGGCTGGGGCATGTCATGAGGATGCCCTTCTCATGCCCCACCAAGAAGGTGTTCGACAGCGATCCCCAGTTCGGCATAAGCCGCAGGGCAGCACAGCGAACTCGATGGCTGGACCAGGTGAAGCGAGACCTGACGGAGATCGGGTGTTTGCATGGATGGGCGGCTGCAGCCAGGGACCGAGCATCCTGGAGAATTGTTGATCCTGGAGAATCATGGTCGCTTCGGGCTGTGCTTTTGTTCCCCGTTTCGATTCATTGTCGCGTAGGGAGAGGGGGATGGAAATAATACAATGATTTTGACACATATCTCTCATCATCTTTTGTGTAAAGCAACGGTTTGCATAATGGGCCAAAATTATTTTCTTTTGTAAACTTTTTGCCATCACTTCATTATGGGTTTGCGCAATTTTTAAAATTTTTGAGACTGTCAAAGGATTAAACATATCATTCTTTATCTTCTTCTGTTTGGTGTATTGACCTAAAAGGTAATACTTGCTTAAAAGAGCTTTGGAGATATGTTAAGTATAACGCAGCCGGATACTTTGTCCTTAATAGAGCGCCTACCACAACTATATGAACAGTCGTATTTCGCAATTTGCGGAAAATCCGTAAGAGATAAATAAAAACAATTAATGTATGAGATTTGCTGGATACTATTTCACATATTTGTAGATTTTTTTATTTTTAAAACATTTTTACACGACTTATTACGAAAAAAACAAATGTATGGTCGTACCATAACTATAAAGATACTTCAAAAACCATGTTTTTTGTGCTAACTAACGCATTTAAAAATCGTTCAAAAATATAAATAACATAAGTGTTGGAACCTTATAACAGCGGCTTAGGATGGTTCCAACGACCTGTCAATATTATCGTTAGGAAGAGAGAAAAAGAGGAAAACAGAGGAGGAAAAGAGAGAGAATATGCAAAAAAATAGCATAAAAAGGGCTCGAAAGACAATCCGCTAGAGTATTACCAAATAACCAGCGGAATAAAGAGACCAATTTTTTGGCAACATCTTACGATTAAAACTAAAACTATTGAAGTGTTCGGCATTAAATTATTTTTCCGCTTCGTTTTCTAACAATAAGTGTCGATTATCTGATTCAAACGGAAAAGTATCAAACAAAACCGCGCTACACGAACTGAAACAAAATCGGTATTATACAAGCTTGTTAGAGACTTCTTTCGTTGACTCGAAACATTGCTACCAAATAGATCTGAAATGGATTTGTTTGCCAAAACAAATTGCAACGCGTAGGGTAAATGTACCTATAGTGGTGGTAGTACCAATAGTGGTGGTATTGCACTAAAATGCGGTTCATACGGCAAATTAAAAGCATTTAAGTTATTTACGTTAGTGTAAAATGTTCTTTAGCCTTTTACAAAGGGTTTAAAAGTTAAATGGGGCCATTCCGTTACTTAGTGACCGAAAAATCCATTATTTTGGGAAATGTGTCAACATTTTTCCAAAATCCTTAGGATTTCATAACGAAACTCATATTTCTGTTAACGTTCTAAATTACCATATAACCACGCAATTACTAGTTTTTCAACATAACTATTATGAAATGTTCTTGTTTTACTAAAATTATTTGCCTTTGGACCATATTTATGCATTTTTGAGTGTTATTTACCATAGTGCCATTATAGGTACACAAAACAGGCATGTTCCTATAGTGGTTATAGTTATAAAATCAATAAAAACAGGTCGTTTTCTGTTTATTCGAGGATATTTTCAACATGTCGTACTGTTTTCACTAAAATAAGCAACAGAAATGAGTTTTATGTAGGTAATTTACCAAAAACAGGTCAAAATTCGCTTATTTGGCTGAATGAAAAATTGACTTCAAACCAAGCACACTCTTCCCGGTGTAGGTTGACGACAGGTGTGATGCAGTACTTTAGTGAATAGTTTCATTGATCAAATTTATACATTTTTTACGATCAAATTACGGAAGAAACCAATATTATGGCAGTAATCCTTGCTATTCATAAGAAAACAGCTTCTAAACTAAGTTTCATTGATATTATACACCGTTTTTGATGCATCTTTGTTTACCACCACTATAGGAACACAATAAGACGACTATAGGAACCATACCACCATTATAGGTACAACGAAGCAGTTACAAAAATTTGTATTTTTTCGTAAATTTGAACAGGAAGCAACATTGGCCCGCTTCTCTTCATATTGTTTATCAACGATGTTACCCTCGCTTTACCTCCCGACAGTATCAGTCTGTTTGCCGACGACGCAAAAAATTTTGCGCCTATTAACAACACAGGTGATTGTACATTCCTGCAAGACTGCATCGAAATTTTCTGTTCGTGGTGCAAGCGTAATGGACTGACTATCTGCATCGAGAAATGCTACTGTGTGTCTTTTAGTCGATGCAGGAGCCCAGTGACTGGGACCTACTTCATGGACGGCACTCCAGTTAATCGACAGAATCATGCCAAAGACCTGGAAGTTCTGCTTGACTCTAGTTTGAACTTTAAACAGCATATCGATGACGTTGTAGCCAGAGGAAATCAATTACTTGGCGTGGTTATCCGGACAACTAATGAATTCCGCAACCCCATGTGCATCAAAGCTGTGTACAACTGTATCGTTCGTTCGGTTCTGGAATATTCGTGCGTAGTCTGGAGCCCAACTACCGCTTCTTCAATTGCTCGACTTGAGGCGATTCAACGTAAGCTCACGAGATATGCCCTACGCCTACTTCCCTGGCAGGATCGCAATAATCTTCCTCCGTATGCTGCGCGGTGCCGTCTTCTAGGCCTTGAACCTCTTTCGGTTAGAAGACGCAATGCACAGTGTTCTTTCATCGCTGGATTGCTAAATGGCTCTATCGACTCATCGCCATTGTTGCATCGAGTCGATATCTATGCACCATCCCGAACACTTAGGTCTAGAGAAACTCTACGGCTCGCTCAACCCCGTTCCAGCGCTGGTCGGTCAGACCCTATGTTCCGCATGTCGGCTGTCTTCAACACTGTCTCGGATTGCTTCGACTTCGACATCTCAACTCAGTGCTTCAAGGAACGTCTCCGGCTTTTGCCGTGGCCGCAGTGAATTGCGATGCAAATCTTGTTTTTGCTATGTGTTTTTTTTTATTGAACTGTTACATCTTAATTAGGCCATACGGCCCGTTGAAGATTAATAAATAACAATAATAATAGTAATAATAGTAAATTTGATGTATTTCATGGTGAAAATCGTTGTGATTGAGAAGATAAAACATATTACAATTGCTATGTGTTAAAATATTCAGAAAATGTCCTTTCTGACACTTTAAATCCATTAAAACACATCGGTACCAATACAAATTGCACCACTATTGGTACAGTTACCCTTACGCAGGAAGTATCGTACCAATTTAAATTTATTTCTACGTGTGGCATATTGTTTAAATGTGTTTGGCAATGTCATGAAAAGTAGCGCTTGTGGTATGATTCTCCAATCTCTGTGTGTTTTGTTATTCCCACCATTTTTCCAGTGAATAATTACACAAAAATCCCTTCTGAATGTAATTACATGCAATACGTTTGATTTAAGAATATGTATTTAATAGTTAAACCATAAAACTGAACGATTTCCGTAGCATTAACTTGACGGAAAGCTGTTGGACAAAAAACGGTCTCCGTTTGAGTCAGGTAATGCAAATGACCTTCGTTCACTTAGATATATCAAACCAAAGACAAATCGAGTTCTCTAACATGGATCATAATAGAAAATGATCATTTTTGATACTTTTGAGTCACATAATTGGCCCTATACTCTCGACAGGTTCAACAGAAAAATATATTTTAACGATTTTAAGAAGTTTTTATTAAAATTTTTTAACGTAGGTTTTACGAGTTTTTTAAGAATAATTATCAAAATTATTTTTCGAACAAATAAAAAAAAATAAAAAAAAATTCTTTGAATTTAATTGATTTCTTTGATATTGAAAATACAAATCAAAATATGTAAACATTTTTTTTATATTTTTTAAATGGCCATGAGAACCATCAATTAATTAGTGATTTATTTAGTATTCAATCAAATTAGTGAATAACGGTTCTAAACTGATTCGATCAAACAAAAACAAAAAAAAAACCTCAACAGCGATTTTGTGGTAGACTCCAATAATTTCCCTTTGCCACATACATATTTAAGGAATGTAATCCTAGCCCGATATTTTTTCCCATTTTTCTACGATTGCTTAAACGTAGTGATTGCTAACACTCTTTTAATATTTCGCGCTCCGTTCGTGGGGCAGCAACAACGACTACACAACAAGGTGTTTGTTGCTCGGGTTACCCCAACTCGACAACCGAATACGAAATGCTAGGCTGGCTTTTATCGTTGGGCTTCTCAACGGTAGCATTGATTGTCCGGCTTTGCTCTCGTCGATACAGCTATACGTGCCTGCAAGAACCCTCTGCCCTCGGGCGATGCTGGCCATTCCAGAGACAAGGACCGCCTTCGCCTCTCGAGACCCGTTTTTGCGTATATGTCTTGCTCTGAATGCGGCATCTGATGCGTATGAGCCCGGCATGACGATAGCAAATGTGTTGAGTCGCATTAATTTGCTTCGCGCATCTCGCCAGAATCTTTAGCGCCCTTGTTATTGTTGTGTAAAGTGTGTGACTATATATGTTTTATTGTACTCTTATCTATATCGAGTGGGCTTATGAGGTCCGTCGATCATTTTAATAAATAAACAAACAAACAAATATATTTATAAAAAACGACGATGGTTGTTTAAAAAAAACAAAAGTCCGTTGTTAGTTGGTTATGCTAATCTCGTAACGAAGAAGAGTCAACAAATAAGATTTTTTATGTACAGTTCGACAACAAAAAACTATTTTGTTCTTTTTTACTTACAGTGTATAAAAACTGTAGTGGAAATCATTTTTAATTTTTAAGTAAATTTAAAAAAACGACGACATTGCTTTAGCCTGGATACCATTTCACTTATATCCCGTTCATTTAAATAGAAACATAAAAAAAAGAAACAAATGAAGTAAGAAGGATAAAGGAGAAGCAGATCACAAAATTGCTTCTCTGTGATTGGCTAAACTGGACCCCCCCTATCTTGTGATGAGCTTTATAAAATATAGTTTTTTTAAACTTTAAAACCACTAACGCTTTTGCAGCAGCGCGATGGTCATATATACGAAGAAACGATGAACGATGGAAAAGGATCGATGTAACAAAATAAAAAAATATATAAAAAAACGATGAGCGCGCTTGACGCAATACTAGCCTGTGCCGTATTACTTGCACAGAAAGAAAATGTGCATCAATCAGCAGGAGGATCCAGCTACTAAAATTATATTTGGGAATGAAGCCATAATCACGGTACGAATAAATGCATTTATTTGATCTTGGAAATGTTATGTTTTATATTTAATTTTTCTTTTGTTATTTACAAAATGTGCAAAGTACGTTGAAAATTACAACGTTATTATTAAAATTAAATACGTCAATTAATGAATAAATACATATATAAATGCATCACTCAATCCAAAACTCGAACTGCCTGAGAGCGAGAGAACAGTACGATGTGTAGTTCGTGTATAATTCGCCAATAAAAAGTAAAACGTTTTATGTTCTATCATTTAATCTGTTTTTTTTTAAGTTATTATCTATTAAGTAACACATTACATTCAGTTCGGATTGTTGATCTCGTTGTTGTATTGTGGACTCGAATGACCTTCTAATTGTTTTCCTCTAAAGCCGGGTTTCCTCTCCTTACCTACCGGTACCGAGACGGCGGGCACTCATGCTCGTCAGCCGATGAGAGATTGCTCTCTCGGAAAGCGCACCAGAGCGGAACAGCGGAATAACGCATCCAATACAACTGTAGCAGGTGGAAATCTTAAGGACGAATTTCGGATAAAAAAAAATATAAAAATTACCACGCAGTGTTTTCAGACATTTTTTTCAAATCACGTCACGTTCGAACCATCGATCGCACTTTTATTATCTAATAGTAATGTCACGGTCGTGGGGTTGAGGCAGATTCTGTTTCCGAGTTGCGCGATTTGGCGCCCATCGGCGTCAGCAGATTGGTCGGTGGAGGGCGGATCATTCGACGGGCATGGCGTTGGGTGACCAATCGTGTCGTTGACGGTACCGTGCTGTTAGCTCAACGCGATCTCCAGGTGTTGAACCTTACGCTATGCTGTAACTTTGCTGATCGTGCAATCGGGCTGTGGGTTCACAGCTTTGTTCTTCGGACAGCATACCACCGATGATTCGTACGACGCGTGCTGACATTTGTCGCAACAATAGAAATAGGTCGCTGGGGCCTGGTAGAAGAAACAATATTGCATGTTAATGGTTAGAATTACTAATCATGTGCTATGAAGAACTCACCATATTTACGATGTTACGATTCCGATACCGCAGCAGAGGAAGAAAACTATGAGCAGCTTAGATGAAGTATCTGTAAGCAATATAAAAGAAAATGTGTCATATATTGTGACTACAAGAGCAATTGTTTTTCTTATTTTTAGTATTAACCACGTACCGTTTGACACTCACTCCGCACGCCGCATACATCATATAAAACCGTCCTTGGTGAGAGTGTCGACAGGACATGGTTCTGAGATGGATTGGTGGTTACATGTCGCACATAAAAGTTACTGAAAAAAATAGTTACAATAATTATTTTGTTACAAAATGGTACGTAAGTATTATTGTAACCTACCTTTGTTTTGCTGCAAGCAAAACTATAAATGTATCCGTTGATCGACAGCAAAACGGTGATCTGAAACGACAAACAAAAAACACAACACCCCCGCCCCAGTTGGTATACAATTGTTGCACATTTTGTGCAACAGTTGTAATCCAGCCAGCACCACGTGGAGGTTGGGGTCGGAGTTCTGAAAATGTGTGAGCATGATTATTTTAATCGTGCTTAAAACACTTCTCAGCATTTGCTAGCCACCTTGAATGACAAAATGTGATTAAAATAGTCGTAAAAAAATAAATGGATCTTGGTCCCTATGCTGGTCCTTAGGTGGGCCTACTCAGCTTTTAAGGCGAGCAGAATGCTTTCAAAAACATTCGTACTACACCGTTTGTACTCGTACTCTCTGATGTACGAGATCAACGTCTTCTTGTTTGTTCCCTTGCTCCTCAAAAATGGCTTAATTTTACCCCATAAATTTTCTATAGTCTGTGTATGAATTTCCCTATCTTCTGGATCTACAAAGCTAACTGAATGATTCACCTTTTTATGCTCGTATCCATAATCCTCGAGAGTATCGTATGCTCTCCAACAATCGGTCATGATTGTGGTGCCCCAATCAACACTCTCGAGGATTAGGTCGTGCAAATTTTCCCTAGTTCTCCTACCGACTATCTCTAAGAAAATTTCTTTACTTTCCCTACAAATACCCCCTACCAACCATAGCTCGCCAGTCCTTGGCAATCGGCCTCGGTTGTACTTACGTTTTACGATGAGGGACTCGTCGATCTCCACCGTTAGTCCTGGGCCTCCTATCAGCCGCCTATTCTCCTCAAAATACGCACTACATTTTTCCCTAAGAAGCTTAAACCATTCGTTAACCGTTTTGCGGTTAACACCTGACTCGGCCCTAGTACGCTTCACGTGCGAGTTTTGCGACCACTCGAAGGTAATGCGGAGAAGTTGTGCAAGCGACAATCTTGAGTTTTGGAACACACTACCCTTTCGGATAGAGCATTCCGAACCTTCACAATTATCGTTTGCACAAATCCATTTGTACGCATTTCTTCTTTGCGTACCTCGCAAAACCATCGAGTGGTGGCACTTCTCACATTCCTGTTCTGTCCTTAACAATCCTGCATCCTGCATCAGTCGCACTACCTGTTGCCTATCCTGCGTTAAAACCGCTAACTGCCCTATCGACTTAACCTGGCTAAGCTCGCTCATTTCTTTGTCTAAATTTCTTTGCTCTTCACTTTTATAAAATCAAATTTTGGATAACTGCTGAATCAATCACCGCTATGATTTTCAAATTTCCTAAACAATTTAAAAAAAATCGCACAAAACACCAAAAACACAGTTTAACACCAATCCAAAAAAAACACCTTTGCTCGCGATGCTTTGGCTGTGATTTATTGGTGAAGCACAACCGATTGTTTACATTGTGGTTTAACGGTTTAACTGTCAAAACATGCAAATGACCCTATTGCCCCAACTTCAACCCCCGGGTAATTAACTGATAAACACATACCACCCACACGAACAAATAATTTATTATTAGCGTTAAAGTTAAAGTTCTACGTTTAAAGTTTTAAATGCATTGGAAAAAATATTTTCTATTCAAATTACCGTATAAAACAACTAACGATCGTAATTTTATCAGTTTATCAGTTTATGGTACTGTTCTCTCGCTCTCAGGCAGTTCGAATTTTTGTTTGAGTGATGGATTTATATATATATATATATATATATATATATATATATATATATATATATATATATATATATATATATATATATATATATATATATATATATATATATATATATATATAATCATTATTTGACGTATTTAATTTTAATAATTACGTTGTAATTTTCATCGTACTTTACACATTTTAGAAATAACAAAAGAAAAATTAAACATAAAACATAACATTTCCAAGATCACATAAATGCATTTATTCGTACCGTGATTGTGGCTTCATTCCCAAATATAATTTTAGTAGCTGGATCCTCCTGCTGATTGATGCACATTTTCTTTCTGTGCAAGTAATACGGCACAGGCTAGTATTGCGTCAAGCGCGCTCATCGTTTTTTTTATAACTTGTTTTTATTTTGTTACATCGATCCTTTTCCATCGTTCATCGTTTCTTCGTATATATGACCATCGCGCTGCTGCACAAGCGTTAGTGGTTTTAAAGTTGAAAAAAACTATATTTTATAAAGCTCATCACAAGATAGGGGGGGTCCAGTTTAGCCAATCACAGAGAAGCAATTTTGTGATCTGCTTCTCCTTTATCCTTCTTACTTCATTTGTTTCTATTTTTTATGTTTCTATTTAATTGAACGGGATACAAGTGAAATGGTATCCAGGCTAAAGCAATGTCGTCGTTTTTTTTAAATTTACTTAAAAATTAAAAATGATTTCCACTACAGTTTTTATACACTGTAAGTAAAAAAGAACAAAATGGGTTTTTGTTGTCGAACTGTACATAAAAAATCCTATTTATTGACTCTTCTTCGTTACGAGATTAGCATAACCAACTAACAACGGACTTTTGTTTTTTTTTTTAAACAACCATCATCGTTTTTTTATAAATATATTTGTTTGGTTGTTTATTTATTAAAATGATCGACGGACCTCATAAGCCCACTCGATATAGATAAGAGTACAATAAAACATATATAGTCACACACTTTACACAACAATAACAAGAGCGCTAAAGATTCTGGCGAGATGCGCGAAGCAAATTAATGCGACTCAACACATTTGCTATCGTCATGCCGGGCTCATATAAGACATATACGCAAAAACGGGTCTCGATAGGCGAAGGCGGTCCTTGTCTCTGGGATGGCCAGCATCGCCCGAGGGCGGAGGGTTCTTGCAGGCACGTATAGCTGTATAAACGAGAGCAAAGCCGGACAATCGATGCTACCGTTGAGAAGCCCAACGATAAAAGCCAGCCTAGCATTTCGTATTCGGTTGTCGAGTTGGGGTAATCCGAGCAACAAACACCTTGTTGTGTAGTCGTTGTTGCTGCCCCACGAACGGAGCGCGAAATATTAAAAGAGTGTTAGCAATCACTACGTTTAAGCAATCGTAGAAAAATGGGAAAAAATATCGGGCTAGGATTACATTCCTTAAATATGTATGTGACAAAGGGAAATTATTAGATTCTGCCAAAAATCGCTGTTGAGGTTTTTGTTTTGCTTTCGTTTGATCGAATAAGTTTAGAACTGTTATTCACTAATTTGATTGAATACTAAATACTTCACTAATTAATTGATGGTTCTCATGGCCATTTAAAAAATATAAAAAATGTTTACATACTTTGATTTGTATTTTGAATACAATACACGTAAAGAAATTTTTTTGATTTTTTTATTTGTTATCAAAATAATTTTGATAATTATTCTTAAAAAACTCGTAAAACCTACGTTAAAAAATTATAATAAAAACTTCTTAAAATCGTTAAAATACATTTTTCTCTTAAAGCTGTCGAGAATATGTTCTTTATATTTTTGAACGATTTTTAAATGCGTAAGTTAGCATAAAAAAACATGTTTTTTGAAGTATCTTTATAGTTATGGTACGACCATACATTTGTTTTTTTCGTAATAAGTCGTGTAAAAATGTTTTAAAAATAAAAAAATCTACAAATATGTGAAATAGTATTCAGCAAATCTCATACATTAATTGTTTTTATTTATCTCTTACGGATTTTCCGCAAATTGCGAAATACGACTGTTCATATAGTTGTGGTAGGCGCTCTATTAAGGACAAAGTATCCGGCTGCGTTATACTTAACATATCTCCAAAGCTCTTTTAAGCAAGTATTACCTTTTAGGTCAATACACCAAACAGAAGAAGATAAAGAATGATATGTTTAATCCTTTGACAGTCTCAAAAATTTTAAAAATTGCGCAAACCCATAATGAAGTGATGGCAAAAAGTTTACAAAAGAAAATAATTTTGGCCCATTATGCAAACCGTTGCTTTACACAAAAGATGATGAGAGATATGTGTCAAAATCATTGTATTATTTCCATCCCCCTCTCCCTACGCGACAATGAATCGAAACGGGGAACAAAAGCACAGCCCGAAGCGACCATGATTCTCCAGGATCAACAATTCTCCAGGATGCTCGGTCCCTGGCTGCAGCCTCCCATCCATGCAAACACCCGATCTCCGTCAGGTCTCGCTTCACCTGGTCCAGCCATCGAGTTCGCTGTGCTGCCCTGCGGCTTATGCCGAACTGGGGATCGCTGTCGAACACCTTCTTGGTGGGGCATGAGAAGGGCATCCTCATGACATGCCCCAGCCACCGTATCCTGCCAGCTTTCACCACCGTCAGGATGCTCGGTTCGCCGTACAGCTCAGCAAGCTCGTGGTTCATCCTTCTCCTCTACACTCCATGCTCAAACACACCGCCAAAGACGGTCCGGAGGATGTGTCGCTTAAACACGCCCAGAGCGTTTGCATCCTTTGCATGGTTCAATTGTATTGATGTCTAATCGGACATAGGCCGTATCGGCCGGGCCGTAAAAATTAAACATATAATTAAAAAAATAAATCGGACGATACCAACAAATTGTGGGAACAAACCAAACATATAAAAGATACGACGAATAAATCGTGAGACGAGCCCAAAAAATTATGGGAACCAACAAATAAACCGGGGCCGGTCTGGTGATACAGTCGTCAACTCGTACGACTTAACAACATGTCCGTCATTGGTTCAAGCCCTGAATGGACCGTGTCCCCATACATAGGACTGACTAACCTGTGATGGTAATCAATGTGTCACAGAAAGCCAAATCTATGAGTGGTACAGGCAAGCCTTCGCCGACAACGGTTGTTGTTCCAAAGAAGAAAAGGAAAATTCGATAAACCGTAGGAAATACTGTAATAGTGTAAATAAATGACTACAAAAAAAATAACATGACTGCTTAAAAAAAGCAAACTCACATTCGACGTTTCAATAAGCTCTTCCATCTTTTTGACTTCCATGCCTCCTTGAACTCACATACTTCACATCGAATCACCTTTTGTTTCTATTTCTTAAGGCCAGTCTGTTTTTTTTTTATGTTAGTCTTAATTTTTGTTTAACTAACCATGGCTGACACATACATTCCATAAACAAACAAAATTTACTGAAACATTGACAGTCATTTTCATTAACAGAAAATTCAAATTAAAACTGGTAACAAAGGGAGTAAGATACAGAATTTACCACTATTCAAAACAGATCACAATAATAAATATCAACATGACTGTATGTAGAAGAATAAACCTTTGTTGTTAAACATTTTCGTTTTGTTATATCATTCAAATTATAACAGCGATTTATTGATTATTTCATAAGGATACCATAAATTAGTTTTTTATTCATTTTCTGTTTTCAACTGCACTAGTCACTGAGCTACGTAATTTAATTAATAGGTTAATTATAAAAGGTATTAGGGTGTGCACATTTTAAACAACGCATTTCCCATGTGCCTCTAAAATACAAAATACTCATGAGGCTCACTTACTGATGCTGATTATGACGCTAAAACAGTCTTTTAATTCCATCAGATCCGACACCTGTCCCGGTACAGATTTTGGTCTCATACCGGTCCTAGAAATGCTACCAAACATGTACCGGTTTTGGAACTAACCCCATACCGATCGTACTACCAAAGTCGATTAGTTGATCCCGAACTCATTCCATAAACTTACACTGAATACATATCGGTCCTGGAAATGATCCTGACCCAATATTTATCCTGGAAGCTTTTTCTATCGTTTCTAGAACTGACTAACCCATAGTGGCCCTGGAACTGATTCCAATTATATATCAGAACTGAAACTGATCCTGACACCATAATGGGTTGTGACCAGACATGGAGCTAACAAGTGCAGTGGTTTTCCTTTTTGTTTATCTGTTGATGCAACATCGGTGGATCTTGCGATACTTACTGACCATCAGGCTATGTCAGAGGTCTCCAAACCCTCGAGAGCCTATAATGCGGTCCGCGGTGATGTTGTAAAGGATAATGTAAATATCTGATTAATTTCACAATTTTCATCAAATTTTTAATTTTTAAACCTTGCCAAAAATCAAGGTACTATAAAAGAAAATGCAGTTTTTTTAAATATTCATTAAGTTTTTTCATATGAAAACGAGATTTAAACGTTCTCATTACCAAAAGTAACGTCAAAATGGCCCTCAACAACGTTAATTGCGAAGCAATGCGGCCCGCGAATTGAAAAGTTAGGAGACCCCTGGGCTATGTGATACTAAGACTGCGTGATGTGTGAGTCTGTTTAGTCCTATAAGTCTTTATTTCAAAAATTACTTTTTTGATACACGAATATTAACGGAACGCTTTGAAAAAAGAATTAATGTTATAGCCAAAAACCAAATTAAATTTTTATTTTTATTTAAACTGAACAATTCTGAGCGAGAAAATGTTGCCGTGACATTTTTACAGCGGTATATATTAAAATTTTCCCAGAAGCATCGGAAAGTAACGAAATAAAAATTAATCTTTCCTTTCTGCTCAAAGAACTTAAAACTTAGTCAACTTACTACATACATCCTACGCAAAAAGCAATCTTACAGCCACAGGAAAGTAACTCAGCGTCAAACTTCACTAGAGTTTAAGTAAAGAGATTATGAAAAAATAATAGGTACTGGAGCAAAATGGCTTTGCTGTTCTTTTTTTATTTTTTCATTATAATCCTAATCACTAGAAATGATAGTCAAAGTATAAATTTCAATTAAAATCGAAACATTTCAAGCAAATATCCGCCAACGAAAATTTAAATTTACATTTCAATCGTTATACGCCATATCTTATGCAATCCGCATACACGATATCGGAGTTTGCGTATGTGCTACGGAATGCCCTCACCTGGCTATCGTACAACATTCCCGGGGCCTTCTCTACACTTTTGCCTCTAGGCTTATAACTATAATATATTTAAACAATCAACTGATAAGTAGAGTTTTAGGGATAATGAATCAAGTCTTTTGTTCTTAGTTCTTTTGGTCTACGTGGGCGTCTGTGACTCCCTCTAGAACCATTACAACAATTCGATATCTATACAGCTCTTAATGGCCAAAAGAAGAGGGCAAGGCTTTTTTAAAAAGCAAAAAGAACACCTATATTAATTATTTCAAGCATCTATAACACATCTTTAGGTTTCTTGGCATCAAGACAAAATATTACAATGCTTCATCAGAACCTAGCTCACATGAAACGCATACGTACGAATTTCTTTAAGAACTTTTTTTACATACTGGTCTGTTGCATGTGAAGCATTCGTTAGCAATATTGCCCTCGTGACAAGACTTTTGAACCTGACAGCGCCGACGAGAACCTCCAGTATTTGACACAGGCAAGTTGACGCTTTTATTTTCAACGTACTCTTCGGAAAGTTCTTCGCCTAGCTTGAAAAGAAAATCACGTCTTGGTATCTTTTATTTTGTAAGTTATTTGTACAAGACCCAGGCATTGATTCTCGCCAAATCCAGAATATTAAAAAAATTAATGAATAGGCCATCTTCTACTAGCACTTTTCACAAAGTATTTTCTACACATTTGATCAACTACATCAACTCCGTATTTGGTCGAGTTGTAAAATGACACAGTTTCAGGCTTTGATTTTTTATCGTTTCCAGTTCTTATATCACGATGCATTGACCTCAGTAAAACGACATTTTTTTTATTTTTTCTTTGATAGACTGTAAGAGATGTGCCATTGCTTTTGAACGCTTTAGTAAAGTAAAGTTTCTCTTTGGCTTTCTTTACGCAGATCGGCACTTCCCTTCTAGCCTTGTTAACTGTGCCAACTAAGCTAGCTACTAACTAAGCTTCGCTAATTCTAAGGAGGTGAAAAAATTATCACATGTTACGTTGCTTCCTTTGTTTCGGTACGGATCTACTAACTTTAAGACTACAAAATCTCCGAATCTCTCCTCCGCAGGACGTTCATTATTTTTTCCGAGATAAGAAAATATATTGACTACATATTTAGAATCTACGTCAACAGCCATCCAATACTTTTGCCCGTACTTATCTGGCTTCGATGCCATTATCGACAGCCATTCTATTATCTGCTTCGATGCCATAAACTGCGTTATTGCGA
Organism: Anopheles gambiae; assembly: GCF_943734735.2. Lineage (NCBI taxonomy): Eukaryota > Metazoa > Arthropoda > Insecta > Diptera > Culicidae > Anopheles > Anopheles gambiae. The sequence goes on from NC_064602.1 coordinate 54,506,539, forward strand.
AATGTAAACCAAGGCGGTGTAAATTCCTTGCCGAAACGATTTATTGTTATACGTTTGCCAAAAAATTAGTGTTCGATCCCGCTTTTGGTTTAGAGACCTTCTTCGTGTCCTGTCGCCCTTTTTATGGTTTCGTTGCCGAACCGAACGCGATCGGTTGAAACCCGAACTGATAACATATTTAAAAACGCGCGTTTACGACAGGTCGTTGGGTTCCTTGCGAAAAGGTTCCAACATGCGTAAATGGGCATCTTGTCTTGGATGCAAACAATTGTTCATCGACAGAAATGTGAGGAACCGGTACGTAATTGGTTTGACAATTTGAAACAGATTTTGTAAGCACATCTGATATTAGGGCAATTTTGTCGGTTTGCAATCGTTGCGATCGTGTCGATTTTTCGTCAAATCTTAGGAAGTTCATAATTTCGTGAAACCTATTACGCGACATAACATTCTTGCAGAACGGAAATCCAGACCATTTTTATTTATTTTGGAGTATTTTTCAGACCACATTTGATTAATCTCCATGCCTTTGGACTCAGTACCTCCGCGAATGTACTAAATAGCTAGAAATGCTTCCAGCTCAGCAAAAGACAAAGTCCAGTTTTTAGTTTGCAATACTCTTCTAGCTTCAATTTCAGTGTTTTTTTGAATTTGATTTAGAATACCATTATCAATGATAAGACGCCATGAACTCGAGACTGCACCAGCGACTACGTATCGTTTAGCATAAGCAGATGGAACGGGTACATCTCTTATAACGTTTAGTTCAGCAACTCTACCTCTATTACCATTGTTAATTTCCACTACATTCCACTGTGTGCCGTCAGGTGCCTCTACGATCGATCCAAATCGCAATCCGAGGTATCCGACAGATGATTCCCTTCTGATTGATCACTGGAAATGTTGTTCAGAGCAGCGACAATCTTTCCGGGTCGTAAACCAGGCTGGCGCGTCATATTGAGATGGCGCACATATAAATATTGCACCTTGCAAACACTTGCAATATCCTGTGCACCAGGCAGACTGGTTGCGCGGGTGTTGGGAGAGCATACATAGTGACCAAGCAAACCGGCAATCAAAACGTGTAGGCTACTTGTTTGGACCTGCAAGTATTGTGCTGGGGATCCCAATACGAACTAGCCATTAGTTGATGCTTTGGATAGAGAGCGGAGGATAGGGACACTCAGACGAACCAGTGCTATTAATAAAATTGCAGTAGAGTGTACGGTAGAGTGCTTATATATAGGGTAAGTGTACCAATTATGGACATAGTTTATCATCAATACGCACTTTTCGCGGCTGTATTAATTCGTCTTTTACCCAATCTCACGTTCCTCGATGGATTTTGGAAGTCTGAAATGTGTAAAACCTAAACATATTTTTTTACTTGATTGATTTTAATCATTAATCACTGAAAAATTCAAATTACTTCTGCTTCTTAATGTACCAATTATGACACAAGTGTTCGTAATATGGCTGTAAGAGGGGTCCTATAATGGCCATTTATATTAAACCATATATTTGACATTAAAAAAATCGCTTCATGTTATGAAACTAAAACATATGAAAGAAAACTACGTGTTCGCGCCCAAACGGTTCGCTCCGACAGTGAACCAGTTGCAGCGCGTGTGAAACGAGCAGCAGAAGAAAGAGAGAGAAGTTCTAGAACTCTTCACGTTAACGGTTTTTGCATTATTCTCGTGCGCGATCGAATTTATTCCCTCACACCCACACATATGAATTCTTACGATTCTCTCCCATGCGCGAACGGTTAAAAGCGCGAGCCAACGCGGAGAGCGTTGTTGTTGGTTTAGAACTTTCGAAGCAGACAGACGTGCAAACGGAAAATAAACACAACCAGTTCTGTTTTGGTACTCCGAGTGTATCAATTCCTCGTGTTAGGCAGAAAGAAAATCGGTCTTCCTCCAGGCTGAAGCTAGTGGGCTTCAGCTCTTTTTTCACCTGTTGTTCTCCGCGAGGTGGAGGCCTTACAACCCTCCACTGTTTTCTGCTTTTCCCACGTTAGGGCAGCGCAGTCCCCAACATTATGGTCCTTCGAACCGGATCATTGTGATACCGGCTTACAGTCCCCGGCGTCAAAGCGTTCCACTGGAAAACAGGGAGACCAGTAGAAGCGACCATCTTGTCCATTCTGGTCAACCAGGCGACCAGCAAGGTGGAACCACCGATCGCGCAAATCGGTACAATCGACCGTCGGTCGAACCCAACGCGTGTCCGTGTTTCGCGTGTGTGTGTGCGCGGAGCAATCCCCACGAGAGGAACGCGTCAAGTGTTTCGTGGTCAGTGCGGAACATTCCCGAAAAAACCGTGCCACTGTTTCATGAAGTGACAAAGCTTCGGTTCAGAAGCAATTCCTTCTAAAGTGCAGGTGCCAAATTTGTGTGTGTGTATGTCCATGCACAAAACTAGTTATTCTCAAGCGCGCGAGACTTGAGCTTCATGTGTGTGCGCACGCGCGAGGAAAAGTTCGCGAATTCGTGCTTGTGCGTCCAAACGCAAAGCAATTCCCTCAAGACGTGCCCGTGCTTCGGGTGTCTGTGTGCATAAAACGGTCCCTACTTGAGGGACGCGTCCTAGTGTTTCGTGTGAGAGTGTATGCGCGAAACATTTCCGTTTTAACCAAACGCGGCTTTTTTTCGTGTGTGCGAACGCGAAAAGAAGTACGCATATCCGTGTTTCGTGTGAGAGTATATGCGCGAAATATTTCCGTTCTAAGCAAGCGCGGCTTTTTTCGTGTGTGCGAACGCGAAAAGAAGTACGCATATCCGTGTTTCGTGTGAAAACCGGTGCGCGAAACATTTCTTTCCAAGGTGCGTGTAGTTTTGTTTGTGTGTGCGAGCGCAAAGCAAAATACGCGCATCCAAATTCGTGTGAAATTTGTTCGCGAAACATATTTCTAAAGCGCGTAGCTCTTTCGTGTGTCTAATCGCAATAAGTGCGCGTTCCGTTGTTTGTGCATGTGTGTGTGCGCAAGACAGTTTCATCCAAGCAGTGCATGTGCCTGAACTCTGCGCATCCGAGCGCGAGAATTATTCCTCTGTCTGGCGCGTGGCTTTTGTCTCGTGTGCGTTTGTGTGTGTGCGCGAGAAGAAGCGCGCGTAGCGAAGTCGTGCGTCCGAGCGCGAAAAACAATTCCTCAGTCTGGCGCGTGGCTTTTGTCTTGTGTGCGTTTGTGTGTGTGCGCGAGAAGAAGCGCGCGTAGCGAAGTCGTGCGTCCGAGCGCGATAACAATTCCCCTGCCTGGCGCGTTGCCTTTGTCTCGTGTATGTGTGTGTAAACGCGTCGCGAGAAGTGCGCGCAGTAGTGTTTCGTTCGTGTGTGTTCGAGACATTTCCACAAAGGTGCGAGTTCCTCGTATTTTGCGTATGATCCCAGACTCGTGCGCACGCTGTTGTTTCATGCTTTGTGAATGTGTGTAAGCGTTAGCGTGGCTTAAACAACGCTACCTAAGTGCTTTGAATCCAATTTCTGTTGAATTTCGCAAGCCCGCTGTCGGCAGAAACAAGCGTAAGCGTGGCTTAAACAACGCTAAAAAGTCAAGTGATTCCTTGAACTTTTCCGTTAATTTGAATACCGTGTTCGGTGCAAGTGTGAACAAGCGTGAGCGTGGCTTTGACAACGCTTTCCGGGTAAAAATGTAAATAGCTTCATCGAAAGGCATACGTACCAAGATGGGTGGCCTGGATCACACTCCGAAGAGATCCCAGGATGAAGCTACCGACGCTAAGGTGCTGATTCACCAGCGTGGCCAAATCAAGCGCAGAGTTACTCTGATTAACAACATACTCGAGGAAGCCAAAGAAGACCCAACAAAGGTGTCTCAAACGCAGCTAAAGGTGTTTGCGAAAAAGCTCGATGATCATTACCAAGAATACTCCGCCGTGCATCGTGAAATCTTGGAATCGATTCCATCGTCAAAACTCGATGAGCAAGATGAGATGCTAACGGCATTCGATGTTCTACACACCGAAGCTATGAACAGAATCGAGCAGCTATCTGAAGCGCGGTCGCAGCCTATGGCCCCAGCAGATAGCACTGTTACGCAGCAATTCATCGTGCAACAACAACCATTGCGAGCGCCTATTCCCAGTTTCGACGGAAGGGTGGAGAACTGGCCCAAGTTCCAGACGATGTTTGAGGACATTGTTGCTAAGGGCAGTGACTCCGATGCCATGAAGCTGCATCATCTCGATAAGGCTTTGGTTGGAGATGCTTCTGGTTGGATCACAGTGAAGATGATCCAGGACAACAACTTCGAGCAAACGTGGAAACAGCTGAAGTCCCAGTTCGAGAACCCCCGAGTCATTGTTGACACACATCTGACTGGTCTCCTTGACTTAAAACCTGTCCTGAAAGGAAACCACAAAGAGCTGTTGGAACTCTTGAAGACAGTTCAACGGCACGTTGGAGGTTTGGAGTATCAGGACATCAAGGTCGACAAATTGTCTGGGTTGTTGTTAACAAAAATCATCACTTCACGGCTGGACGAACAAACTGTTCGGCTGTGGGAACGAACGCAAGAACATGGAAAGTTGCCCGACTTTAACCAAACGCTAAAGTTCCTGCAAGGCGAATGTCAGGTTCTAGAACGGTTCCAGAGTCGGCCCCAAGCAACTTCCGTAAACCAAGGAAGCTCTAAACCATCATGTCCGAAATCCACAAGCCAGAGAGTACATGCTGCAGCACCTACCACAACTAGCCAGCTCTGTCTCTTTTGCAACAGGGCACATCGTCATCACGAGTGTCCCTCTTTTAAACAGTTCACAGTAGCACTACGCAACGCCAAGGTGAAGGAGTTGAAACTGTGTTACAACTGCCTTCGACCCGGTCACCGTTCCAACAACTGTTTATCCAACAGAACGTGCATTAAATGTCAGCGGAAACACCACACATTACTACATGAGGAACCACCAGAACTGCCGGATACCCAAGCACAGATGGCAAGCCCCATCCAATCCATGCGGTTTGAGCAGCAGGCTCAAGCATCGAATCATCCAACGTCTAACGCCGCCGTTCCATACAGCCGACCGTTGGAACAAAGGACGGCCATGCTTATGACAGCTCTCGTGAACCTGAGAGACGAATCCAACAGGACGATCCCCTGTCGTGCGCTGTTGGATTGCGGCTCACAGGTGAGCTTCATCTCGAAGGCGATGGCCGATCGCCTCCTCACCCCGCGTATCCCCACACTTGTGCCGATTACTGGAGTCGGTACAGTTAAGACGTGTGCCCGGGAAAAAGTCGTCGTGAACATCGAATCTCGATATTCAACCTTCTCAACAACCGCTGAGTGCCTCGTGATTCCTAAGGTCACAGGAATCATCCCCACAAGCCAGCTGAACGTGTCGAAATGGCCACTACCGCCCGATATCTTTCTTGCCGATCCTTAATTTCATACGCCTGGTCAAATCGACATGTTATTGGGTGTGTCCCATTTCATGCGTCTTCTCAAGTCAAACAGAATCCAGCTACGAGAAGATTTGCCTGACCTGCAAGAGACTCATCTCGGATGGGTCGTTGCTGGAGACGTCGAGGACGAGTCGACCAATCAGCAGAGCTTCATCGCTACCACCACTACGCTTTCCGAGACCATGAATAAATTTTGGGAAGTTGAAGACATCGGAGATAACGATGAAACGACCGAGCATGAAGAATGCAAAGGGATTTTTCTTGCTACCCACCGACGTGACAATGATGGAAGATACATTGTCGCCCTACCATTTCGTGAGTATCCACCTGTACTAACTAACAATCGAGAGCTTGCTTTGCGTCGTTTCCTCTCTTTAGAACGGCGAATGAAGAAAGATCATTCCCTGAAGCTCCAGTACTCCAAGTTCATCGATGACTACGAAGCTCTTGGTCATTGCCATGAAGTCAAGGAGGAATCCGACGAACCGAACAAGGCTCGCTACTACCTACCTCACCATGCTGTCCTACGTCTATCGAGCTCCAGTACGAAGCTGCGAGTGCTCTTCGACGCAACCGCCAAGGCTACAACATCCGATGTAGCTCTCAACCAAGCCCTAATGGTGGGTTCAACTGTGCAGAACGACATCTTTGTCATCCTCGTCCGTTTCCGGAAACACTTTGTTGTGTACACAGCTGATATATCGAAGATGTATCGGCAGATCAAGGTCATCTCCGACCACTCGTGCTTTCAACGCATCTTCTGGCGTGCTGATCCAGCACTTCCTCTTCGCGTCTTAGAGTTGACAACCGTCACTTATGGAACATCGTGCGCTCCTTTTCTTGCGACTCGGTGCTTACTGCAGTTGAGCATCGACGAAGCGTCATCGTATCCGAAGGCAGTCAACATCATCCGAGACGACTGTTACGTTGACGACATCTTATCCGGAGCCAGCACTGTGGCTGAAGCAATTGAGTGTCAAACCCAGCTCCTAGGGTTGCTCAATTCCGCTGGGTTCCCAGTTCACAAGTGGAGTTCGAACTCTCCAGAGCTCCTGAAATACGTCCCCGAAGCTGACCGTGAGGAACTGGTAACTCTCGGCACTGAAGGTGTTTTGAAGACACTCGGATTGAAATGGAATCCACATCGAGACGAATTTGCATTCGTCGTTGACCAGTTCATGCAACATTCCAATCCACCAACCAAGCGATCCGTTCTTTCCGAGATAAGCAAACTATTTGACCCGATTGGCTTGCTCTCGCCAGTCATTATCATTGCGAAGCTTATTTTGCAGAAGATTTGGTTGGCTGGACTTCCATGGGACACCAGCCTAGAAGGAGTACTGCTGCAAGACTGGCTGCAGTTTCGTACATCCCTGAAGAACGTGAATGGCATCAGAATACCTAGGTGTGTGGTGCTTCCTAACCACATTGCTGTTGAAGTGCACGATTTTTCTGATGCATCCAAAAGAGCCTACGGAGCAGCGTTGTATCTTCGCTGCATCTTTCCTGATGGAACTGCAAGTCTTCGTTTGCTTTGCAGCAAATCGAAGGTTGCACCAGTGAAACCAGTAACCATTCCGCGCATGGAATTGCTAGGAGCCCATCTTCTCGCAAGGCTGATCTCCAAGGTTGCTGGGTCCATCGATCTTCACCTCCGCAACATCATACTCTGGACTGACAGCCAGATTTTCCTTGCTTGGCTGAAGAAACCACTTGCAAACCTGCAAGTGTTTGTGCGAAATCGAAGTGAAAAAATTCGCAACCTTGCCGAACCGCTGGACGTACAATGGAAGTACATTTCAACGAAGGAAAATCCAGCTGACATCGTGTCTCGAGGTCTTCTGCCAGAAACCTTGAAGACAACCACTCTCTGGTGGATGGGTCTAAAGTGTAACACAACTGTGAGCCTTTATTTCTCTTTCAATTCCTCGACGATACACACAGTAAGCCGAGCCAGAACCTTCTGATCTGCTCCGGCCGATCGCGGCTTTTTATATCCTCCTTGACCCTTGCGTGAAAGAGAAGAAATGTTCTCATCCTTGTTCCTCAGGAAAGTTCCAGAACCGTTCCCTGTCTCTAAATCTCGCAAACCGTTCACGGTCTCTACACTACTCCCCCCTAAATTCGCGGAGTGAAAAATTTACTTTCCTATCTACTCTATTTAGTTGGTATGCTGGTTTAAGCCTATCAATCGATACGGACATTTGCTTACCATTTCTCTCTATCACAAAAAACTTCCTGAGTTTCTTTACCACGTCGTAAGGCCCTTCATATGGAGGTTCGAGGCCTTCCCTAACCCTATCTATCCTGACATACACCTTGTTGCATGTTTCTAATTCCTTAGCTACGTAAACCTTTGTTTCTGTGACGCGAGGTGATGTCGGAGATACTTTGCTAAACGCGTTTCTAAGCCTGGCTAAGTAATCAGTAACATCAGGAATATTTCTGTCTGATGGTGAAACGAAATCTGCTGGTAACCGCAAATTCTGTCCGTAAACTAATTCGGCCGGAGTACATTTCAGATCTTCCTTATAGCTAACTCTGATTCCTAACAACACGAGAGGTAATCGTTCGGTCCATCGTTCAGAAATATCGTTAGCCATTAGTGAGCCTTTTAAGTGCCTGTGAAATCTCTCTACAAGACCATTGGATTGAGGATGGTATGCTGTTGTCGATATATGATGACTTCCTAATAGTTTAGCTAGCTCCATGAACAGTTTTGACTGGAATTGTCTACCTCTATCTGTTGTTATGTTAATAGGACAACCGAATCTTGATACGAATTCTGACACCAATGTTTTGGCTACCGTTTCTGCTGTAATATCTTCTATTGGATAAGCCTCCGGCCACCTCGTGTATCTATCTACAACTGTTAAAAGGTACGATTTGTTATCGGAAATTGGAAGCGGTCCCACGATATCAATGTGAATATGATCAAATCTGCCAGCTGGAAGATCAAATTGTGCTAATGGTGAGTGCATGTGCTTATTGATTTTAGCCCTCTGGCAATTTTCGCAAGCTTTGGTCCATTCTGTTATGTTTTTATTCATATTAGGCCAGAAATATTTTGATGTTATTAATTTCCGCGTGGCTCTAATCCCGGGGTGTGATAGATTGTGTTGATCCTTAAAAACGGAAAATCTAAATGGTTCAGGGATGTAAGGACGGTTGATACCTGTTGATGTCTCAAAGTATATACCTTGGTTATTTACGTTTAATTTGTTAAGTCTATACCTTGAATCACTTGATTGGTTTTCTAAACATTTTTTCAGCTCTATATCATGTTTTTGGCCCTCTACTAATTCTTCATAATTGAGAAAATTTATGGTACTAGCTTCTCCTACGCGTGACAAAGTGTCAGCAACAATATTGCTATCCCCTTTTATGTATCTGATATCCGCAGTAAACTGAGAAATGTAGTCGAGATGTCTAGCCTGTCTTGGAGTTTTCTCAGCTTTTGATGAAATAGCCGTTGTGAGTGGTTTATGGTCCGTGAGAACAAAGAAATCTCGCCCTTCTACAAAATACCGGAAATGCTTAATTGCAAGGTATATTGCTAACAATTCCCTATCAAAAGTAGAATATTTCTGTTCTGCTTCTGTCAATTGCTTTGAGAAAAATGCTAGAGGTTCCCAACAACCGTTATTCTCTTGTTGCAGTACTGCACCGACCGCGACATTGGAAGCATCGGTTGTGATATTTAACTGTGTGTTGTCTCTCGGATGGTTAAGCAAAGTAGCGTTGGATATGCTGTATTTTAACGCTTCAAATGAAGTTTCGCAATCTGATGTCCAGCTCCATGGAAGAGTCTTTGATTTGGAGTACATGGCTATGTGCTTATGTAAAGGTCTCATAATTTCTGCGATACGAGGGATAAATCTATGGTAGTAATTGACCATCCCCACGAACCGCTGTAATTGTTTTAGTGATGTTGGTTGAGGAAAATTCGTGATTGCTTCGACCTTATCCTTAGTAGGGGTGATGCCCTGACTATTAACCTTGTGGCCAAGGAATTCTATCTGTGGTACTCCAAAAACGCATTTGGAGTGTTTTAGTTTTACATCGTTTTCGGACAATCTTTTCAGAACCTCCCTCAAATGAACAAGGTGTTCTTCCTGTGAGGTGCTTCCTATCAAGATGTCATCGATGTAAACATATACATAGTCTAGATCCTGGAAAATTGAATTCACAAAACGTTGAAAGGTTGGACCGGCATTTCGTAAACCGAAAGGCATTCTTAAAAATTCGAAAAGCCCAAAAGGAGTAGTAATCGCTGTTTTGTACACATCCTCTGGAGCAATCGGTATCAAGTGATAAGCTTTTATAATATCTAATTTTGAAAAAAATGAACAATTATGTAAATTCATGGCAAAGTTCTGAATATGTGGAATTGGGTATCTATCGGGTATTGTGGCAGCGTTTAAACGCCGATAATCCCCACACGGGCGCCAATCATTGTCTGTTTTAGCCACCATGTGCAATGGAGATGACACAGGTGAAGAAGAAGGACGGCAGATGCCCAATTCCATCATATGCTGGAATTCCGCATGGGCAGCTTTATGCCTTACTGGGTCTAATCTGCGTGGTTTTGCAACCGGAAGCTGCCCTTTGGTTTGAATATGGTGGACAATATGATGTTTAATCGGTTTGTTGAAATCCGGGGCTTCCATTAAGGATGGAAATTCCTTCAACAAATTTGTGTAAACATCAGAAACCGCAAACAATTTTGGGGACGGAGTATCAACTTTGGCTATACTCGCTTTGGTAGATAAAGAGGTGAGTGGATCAACTAACCGTTTGTTACTCAGATCAACCAATAGACCATATCGTTTGAGGAAATCTGCCCCAATGATCGGATGGTTCACTGCAGCAAGCACAAAAGTATGGGGAAAAGAACGACGTAGCCCCAAGGACACCTTTAAGAATTTTACCCCATAAGTTGGAATGGGAGTTCCATTTGCTGCAACTAACGTATCATTCGCTTTTGCTAAAATGCCAAAAATGGAATTAGGAATGACAGAAACATCGGCCCCACTATCTATAAGAAATGTTAGCTTAGACTCTTCGTCATAAAGAAAAAGGCGGCTTGAATTAGTAAAAACACTCACAGATCCCGCCGTATCTGCAGCGTTTATTCGTTTTTTTGCGCTTCATTGTTATAGAAATTACATGGCTCCACACATTTTGTAGCGGCACTGCCAAACTTATAGTGATACCAACAAAAAGGTTTTTTAGGTGTTCCTACTTTGCCGCGAGATGCACTACGATTGCGCATCCGATTTCGTTCAATCGATCGATCACGGCCGCGAGAAATTCGCATCTGTTCCATTAAGCCTTTTAATTCCTGAACCTCTTTCTTAAGGGCAAATACCTCACTATTCTCGTTGCTTGATTCTTGTTTAACGCTACATGCATTCACCATCGCCCCTTTTGATGCTTCCCATATTTTGTCCGCAATAGGTAGAATCTCTTTAAGGTTAGTTTTCCCTAGTGAAATCATGGCTATTTCTATTGATTTTGGTAGTCGCCCTAACCATAAACGAAAAATTAACTTATCTGAAATGTCACTGGATGATCCTGCAAGCTGCACGAGACGCCGATGAAATTCCGACGGACTGCTATCTCCCATCTCGGCGTTGTAGAGAAGTTTCGAGATCCGCTGCTCCTCACTAATCGATAAGCGCGTCAGCAAAGCTTCCTTCAAATACGCATACCGGTTGTGCGCAGGAGGATTCTGGACGATGTCGATCACTTTCTCCAGCGTCTCGGGCGGCATGGCGGTTAGAAGATGAGCATACTTGGTGCGCTCGGTTTTGGTTCCCGCGTTTTCAAACTGAGCCTCTGCTTGAATAAACCATGTACTTGGTGAGTTGGTCCAAAATGGTGGCAGCTTCACAGCACTGATCTCCATCTCATCCCGGATGTTCTGTGGTGCGGTAGGTGGCGGCACGCGGTTCGTCATCTCGGATTGAGGTGTCGTCGATGGAGTTGCGAAATGTGCCTCCTCTTGAGCCGCATGATGTACCGACGCGTTCGTCTCGTCTCCGAGTTGTGGTTGATTTGTAGCCATGTTTCTGTTCAGATCCTTTTATACGGCAAAGGAATAACGCTCCGAACGAAACCCAGACGAATGTGATTCTGATAAACCACGATGATTGCGTTGAGTGTGTGTATTTGTATTGATCCCCACGCGTTGATGAACACGCGTGCTTTAGTACTAGTCACGGACCTCTTGATGGTGTGTGTAACATTTACTGCAAGATGGTGCGTGTGTATGTGAACGCGTTGAAGAAACGTTTCTGTCACCAGACGTGTGCTGAGTGTTGGTGTGTGTCGTTGTGGGGTGAGCGTAACCGGATGACGTGTAATCCACAAAGGATTCTAGAAAATAATCCTGCTTTCTTTTGTCACTAGAACTCACACGCAATGTTTATTTTCCGTACTTTTGAACATACGTACTTCAACACACGCCCGATCGCGATACTACGTACGTTTTATTCGCGCTTGTACAACACATGTACGGTCACGACGCTCACGTTAATTAGAAGGCTGGCGTACTATACGAAACAAATCGCCACGTTGAATGAATCGTAGATTTAGTGTTCTTAACAAAGAGTGTGCGATTATGTGATCTCTCTTGATCACGTCGGGGTCACCAATAAAGTGTAACACAACTGTGAGCCTTTATTTCTCTTTCAATTCCGCGACGATACACACAGTAAGCCGAGCCAGAACCTTCTGATCTGCTCCGGCCGATCGCGGCTTTTTATATCCTCCTTGACCCTTGCGTGAAAGAGAAGAAATGTTCTCATCCTTGTTCCTCAGGAAAGTTCCAGAACCGTTCCCTGTCTCTAAATCTCGCAAACCGTTCACGGTCTCTACAGGTCCGACGTTCCTCCAGAGAGCCGATTACATCGTAGAAATTCCGGAAGATCTTCCTGACGAAATCGTTCCAGAATTGAGAGCACCACCCGTCGTTGCAGCGCTGGTTGTCAATCAAGACAAACTACCCGTGTTCTTGAAGTTTAGCTCTTTTCGAAAACTGCAACGAGTGATTGCTCTAGTTCAACGCTTCATTCTGAATTGTCGACAAAGAGACGTTTCAAAGCGTGTAACCTGCCAACATTGTACCATCACCGAACTTCGAAGCGCTTTAAACGTCATTGTAAAGGTCATTCAACATGAGGCTCTTTCTGACGAAATCCACCGAGTGAAGGCTAATGAGCCGTGTAAGCGGATTCAAGCTCTGCATCCGTTCATCATTGACGAGATTCTGCGAGTCGGAGGAAGACTCCAGAATTCCAATCTACCACTGTCCAGTAAACATCAAATCTTGCTACCAAAGCATCCCATCACCGATCTCATCATCCTGACGAGGGAGCAGTTTTGGAAGCAGTGGAGAAAGGACTATCTTCAGAGCCTACAACCGCGCAGTAAGAATCAACAGACACTTCCAAACATTCGCCCTGGAATGATCGTGATAGTTGAGGAAAGAGATTTGCCTTCGCAGACCTGGAAGCTGGGCAAAATCGTGAACATCTACCCGGGACCAGACAACCTCGTACGAGCTGTGGACGTTAAAATCGCCGGAGCGATTTATCGACGAGCCGTATCCCGAATTTCCATCTTGCCGATCGAAGACAACTGCAAACGTGATTGCAGTGCTTCAGAGGATTCTTCTCAGCCCGGGGGTGCATGTTCGCGCCCAAACGGTTCGCTCCGACAGTGAACCAGTTGCAGCGCGTGTGAAACGAGCAGCAGAAGAAAGAGAGAGAAGTTCTAGAACTCTTCACGTTAACGGTTTTTGCATTATTCTCGTGCGCGATCGAATTTATTCCCTCACACCCACACATATGAATTCTTACGATTCTCTCCCATGCGCGAACGGTTAAAAGCGCGAGCCAACGCGGAGAGCGTTGTTGTTGGTTTAGAACTTTCGAAGCAGACAGACGTGCAAACGGAAAATAAACACAACCAGTTCTGTTTTGGTACTCCGAGTGTATCAATTCCTCGTGTTAGGCAGAAAGAAAATCGGTCTTCCTCCAGGCTGAAGCTAGTGGGCTTCAGCTCTTTTTTCACCTGTTGTTCTCCGCGAGGTGGAGGCCTTACAACCCTCCACTGTTTTCTGCTTTTCCCACGTTGGGGCAGCGCAGTCCCCAACACTACGTGTAAACCAAAATTCGTAATCAAAATTAGCATTTATACTAGTTTCATATAATGAGAAAGGCTCATTTGATAGTATAAATAATGTCGCTTAAATGCGGTGTCATTGCTCTAGTTTTTTGTGATATTGTGATACATTTTACACCAGTTATTTATTTCATTCAGTTCATGTATTGCATTTAATTCACTTATACATTAGTTCATAATATGATTCATAACTTTAACATTTTAATATGAGGAACTATTGATGATTTTGGTAGCTTGTAAATGAGTTGGATCAAATTGTGTTTTATGAGTTGGACCCTACAAGCCATTTTAATTGCGCATTCTGGCGTTTTTTGTCCCCTAATTTAGCCTTTGGTTTAGATGTCTTTGATTTTCCTTTATTTTTTACGCTCTTCCATCCTAGCACGTTTTTCATTTTCCCGTTTTTCTTTGGCCTCTTGGCGTTGTAGGGCTCTTATTTTCTTTTGTTTCAGTTCTTTTTCTTTTTGCTCTTTTACTTTAAGAAGTGCATCTCTTTGGTCCTTAGCTGTTAAGACAGGTTGAAATGATTTTTTTATAATTTCTATGTCTATCACAATGGTGAGGCGTAGCTGGTAGATTCCACACCTCTGAAAGTCGGCGTGTACTAATAATCAATGATGCGTCTTTTCCATCTTCGCATTGAGTCTCAATGTCCTTTTCTTGGAGATCATGTTTGTTTACGATTCTTGCATCAACTACAGAAAAAGAAACAGTGGCAATTATAATTCGTTCGCTTAATAATTCCAGACTAAACTTCATAAAATACAGCGATGTTTTAATGATTACTTACCATAATCCATCATTTCGGGTAGTTCTGAATCCGTAAAAGTAGTTTGTAGTTCAGTGGACGATGTCGAAGGCAATATATTGCATGATATATTAGAGCCTCCAGCTTCAACTTCTTCGTAATCGGTCATATCTATTGATATATAAGTATCCAAAGGAGCTACGATATCCATCTTTTTGGATGAAGAAGCCGATGTAAAATCGTCGTTAACGACGTCGTCGTTGCCGTAAATTCCATCGGGTCCGTCTAAGCATTTCAATCCATTGGCTTCTACTGAAGATTTTAAGGCATGAAATCCAATATGCGGACGAACAAATTCACGATAAAAATAACGAATCACACGTTCTTCACGGGATAGCTTGTTGACGTCTCCTTCAATTTTAGCTATAGTTTCAGCTCCGATTATATCGTATGCTTCAACTATTCTATCCATACTAATGGTAGCGCTTTGATCTACACTACCGTGTTGTGTGGTAACTGATTCCTTCTGGATTGATTCTTCAAAAGCTTCAGGTGTGACAAAAACATCGGTTGTTTCGTTCGTAATCAAGGAACCAGTGGCTGAAGTTGCGATGCACTTAGAATAGTCGATTGCAATCGAATCGAACGGATGCAGTCCACATACTCGAAACCCATTTTTGATCGTCGAACTTTTGATACCATTCTCGATAGCCAAACTTAATACTGATGCAAAGTGCAAAGTGTTCAGAATACTACCGGGATTATTGAATTTCCAGCTTCCTACTGACTTTGCTTGCTTACGTTTGACATCTGCTGGCTGTGTGATGTGCGTTGTATTTGGATTCAAACAGATCAGTATAATACCAAGTGATTGGCATAGATCTGCCACATTCAATCCAATATGCGATGCATGTCCATCAACGAACAAAATTACTGGAAATGTTGCGTTTTTCCTCACCAGAAAGGGATGAAATATTTTCTCAATATATCCCAAAAAGTTTGGAGTATCCATCCAACCACAGTCACTTTGACCGATACATTCTTCCGGAAAGCTTTTCACCAAATCCTGCCGAAGACGTTTACAAGGGAGGATAACGTGTGGATTTATTATACTACCATTTGCCCCAAATGCAAACATTACAGTTATATTTTGCTCATCAGCCGCTTGCTCTGCTTCATACACATAGCGAGATCCAATTCGGGCAATAATCTCCTTTGATTTGGGGTGTAGAAAGAAAGAGGTTTCGTCAGCGTTAAATACTCTAGAAGGATCGTCTATTATTTCGTGCAGTCCGTTTTTTGTTAGCCAGCTTGTTATCATTTGAAACCATCCACGGATATCATTCTCACTCACTCGGCTACTAGCCGAGGATAATAGTTCTGGCGTACGAAAAGAAAATCCTGGATTACGTTTCATATAATTGCGCAGCCATTTGCGTCCTAAAGTAAGTAAAGACTAAAAATTATTAAAGATTTAAAGCACATAGTAAATGGTACTTTCCTGGTTGATTGTTTCGGAATGGAGTTGCTCGATCCGGATTTGCTTCAAAAATTCTTTCATCTTCTTCAATTCTTTCAAAAATTCTTCATCAACAACAAAGCTCTACGCGTAACAGGAAAGCCGCGATCTTGCATATTGCTTAACCAATCTGCAAAATTCTGTTCTTCTTGAGAAGATAGCACAGATTCTGGCCCCCGGCTTTGCCTTTTTCCATTGACGACTCATCCTATAGCGGATAGTAGATATTGGAATTCCAAATCGTTTGGAGGCTGCGTATACAGTTGAACCTGCATCAATAGATTCAATGCTTTGGGCGATTGCCTCGTTCGAATATTGTTTCCGTTCACTCGCGGGTCCCATTCTGGAATGCTTATTTGTTATTATTATTATTTATTTATTAATCTTCAACGGGCCGTATGGCCTAATTAAGATGTAACAGTTCATTAAAAAAAAAAGAAAAAAAAAACATAACAAAACATGATTTGCAGCGCAATTCACTGCGGCCATGGCAAAAGCCGGAGACGTTCCTTGAAGCACTGATTTGAGATTTATTTATTTATTTATTTATTTATTTATTTATTTATTTATTTATTTAAATCAAAGTTATCGGGCAGTATGCCTCAATAACTTCATGCTTACAGAGTACAAGTTTAAAGTATGGCCCTAGAACTAACTTGAATATGCTGACGCAGCTGACTAACGGATTGATTGAAATCTGCTGATAACCCTAACCTATTATACACATCAATCATTTTGAGCAGTGGATCATTGGCACCAAAACCAGTCGATCTAAAAGGGCTTCTTAGTAGCTCTCTACTTCTAAGACCTCTAGAAGGAGTAGAAAAGCAAATAAAATTTAAAATGTCAGGTGCATCAAAATCTCCAATTAATAATTTATGCATAAAAGTTATCTGAGCCGTAGTTCTCCTATGCTGTGAAGTCTCTAAGCCAAATAGTAAACACCGAACATTATACGAAGGATGTGGAATTTGGTTTGACCAGGGAAGACGATGAAACATAACACGTGTGATTTTTTTCTGAATTTTTTCAATTTTATCAATGTATGTGATTTGATGGGGACACCAAACTACACTGGCAAATTCCAGGATGGGACGGACTAAATAACAGTATTATGTTTTTAAACTGAAAGGATCTTCAAAGTCGGCCGAGACACGTAAGACAAATCCTAACAAAAAGAGCTTTAGTGACGATAGTTTGATAATGGCTAGATAAACTAAGCTTACTGTCTAAAATAACTCCTAAGTCCCGAACCTGAGAAAAACGTGGAACGCTGTCTTCATTGATTTTGTAGTTATAAATAATAGGATTTTTTTTCTTTGAGAATGTTATACAACTACATTTGCTAACATTAAGTAACATTTCATTATTAAAACACCATGCAGAAAAATAGTTTAACGAGTCTTGTAACATTTCACAGTCGTCAGAATATTTAACAGGTAGGAACATTTTTAGATCGTCAGCATATAATAACAATTTAACATGAGGAATAGCAAACACGACATCGTTAATAAATATAATAAATAGTAAAGGTCCTAATATACTCCCTTGAGGAACACCAGATAAATTATGGAATGTGGCAGATAAACTAGTTCCTATCTTAACGTTAATGCAACGATCAGTTAAATAACTTCTTAACCACTCAACAACATTTGTGTGAACACCATACTTTGATAATTTAGATAGCAATAGAAAGTGGTTGACCTTGTCAAAAGCAGCGCAGAAGTCAGTATAAATGACGTCAACCTGTAAGCCCTTGTCAATATAGGAGTGGCAAAAGTTAAGTAAGTATATTAGATTGGTCTCAATCGATCGTTTCGGCATAAAGCCATGTAGAGCATTAGAAATTAATGGTGAAAAGGCTTGGAGCATATGACCAGACATTATCTTTTCAAACAGTTTACTGCACGCACATAACATTGAAATTCCTCTATAATTGCACACATTACTTTTGTCAGATTTTTTATAAACAGGAAACATCCACGATGATTTCCAAAGACGCGGGAAGCATTTCGATTGCAAGGATTTGTTGAATAGTTTGGTCAGTATGGGAATGAGAGCAGCCTTGCAGTTAATGAGAATTGCGCTGGGAATATTGTCAGGCCCAGGTGCGTAGGAAAGCTTCAACAACGAAATAGCAGATTCCACCTCATCATCGTTGATTAGTGGTGTGCATAAATTAACTTCATCATTTATGAAGGATAAAGCCGATGTTGAGTTAGACGGTACCGAGGAATTGTTGGTGTACACAGAAGAGAAATATGAGGCAAATGCATTGCAAAACTCTTCATCTCCGGTAATGGTGTTTCCCTCAAACTGCATCGAGGAAGGAAGTCGTCCACAGGATTCCTTATCTTTAGCAAATTTCCAGAATGATGTGGGATGTCTTTTGATATTGATTTCAATTTTCCTGACGTAGTTGGCGTAGGCGGTTCGGTTCAGCTGCTTATATATTTTTGAGGCGCGAGCAAAATTTATTTGATTAGTGCTGTTTTTTAGTCGATGCAGTTTTTTAAGGGCCCGTGATCTTCGACGTTTAGCCAAACGTAGTGCAGAATTGGTCCATGGTGGATGAGCACGAATATTAAACCGTGGGATGAATTGTTCATACAGTTCATTCATTTGAGAAGAAAATTCAGCCACACTGTCGTTGATGTCGTCATAATCAGCGATAGAGTCCCAGTTGATTTGGTTAAGTGCAGAAATGAGATCAGTGAAATTAGTTCGTCTAAAATTGAAATCTGCTTGACGTGGGGGTTGAGATGACGGCACACTGTATTGCGGGAGCGTGAAGTATGTAAGTAAAGCTGGATGATGTCCATCAGGTTCAACAATACTTTCGATGCATAATTCGATTGGCCTCATGTAATCAGTAATTTTGTCGTTCGCAAACACTAGATCTAACATGTTGTTATTGTGGTTTAGAACAGTGTTAAGTTGGCGAAGACCTTCAAAGCTTAGTTCATCGAGTAGAGCTTGACTGGTAGGGGATAGTCGGGTTAGCATAAGATTCAGTGTCGGAAATTTGCCGTTGATATCCCACTTAAGATTAGGTTGATTGAAATCCCCGAACAGAATAAAAAAGTCATTCTAATATTTCTCTCTCGTTAAGTGCAATGAATTACAGAATGCATTTATGGTGTCCATGTTGGCTGATTGATCAGGAGGCAAATAAAATGATCCGATGATTAACGAAACATTAAGAACTTTTACTCGAACCCAAAGGCATTCAATTGTAGATGTGTTTGTCGAGCACAGAGAGGAAGCATAATTTGCATTGATCGCAACGAGGACACCACCACCTCTATATTTGTTACTGTTTGCTGCAGAACGATCCGTACGGAATGTATTAAAGCGGTTGTTATCAAACAAAAGCTCAGATGGAAAGCTGTCATCTAGCCACGTTTCCGTAAGAACGATAACATCCCAGTCGGCGATTGCAGTATTAGCAAAACATTCAGAGGTTTTAGTACGTAAGCCTCTCACGTTTTGATAAAAGATATTGAATGTGTTTAGTACTGGCTCCATAGGTAAAGTTGAATGACTTAATGTTGGCTTAAAAAAGTCGAACCGGAGGAATTGTTTTGAGTCAGGTGAGTTTCAGGTGAGTTTGCATTTTTAAGATGATGGCTCGGTGATGGACTATGTTGTGTTGTGTGTGTTGGTGGGATCACATTTATGCAGTTGACATCATTATGCATAAAATTAGTAGTTGAGAAACTTCTGGCAGTTGAATTGTTTGAAGCAGGAAAGCAAGATACCGGGAGTGTTGATGTGAATTGTTTCTGTGTACGTTGGTGAAATTCAAACTGGCGGTAAACAAATCAGCATGGCCAAGTTGAAGGAGAGAAAGCGA
This sequence comes from Anopheles gambiae, assembly GCF_943734735.2. Taxonomy (NCBI): domain Eukaryota; kingdom Metazoa; phylum Arthropoda; class Insecta; order Diptera; family Culicidae; genus Anopheles; species Anopheles gambiae. The sequence goes on from NC_064602.1 coordinate 54,526,282, forward strand.
GCTCGCCAAACTCCGATGGAATGCCGATCTTAAAGGACACATACTTTAGTGAGCTTGTAACGCGACCTCTTGGTATGACACACTTCACCGAACAGTCAGTGCATTTTAGCCTTCCTAGTATGAACATCTTCATGTTCTCCTCAGTTATAGTGGGTGCAATCCTAGTTACAAACATCCAAACTTTTGGCTCAGGTGCAGGAATGAATTGTATGGTGTCTGTGTTGATGTGATCATTGGCAGTGCCGGTGTGAAGAATTGCTTGTGTTGGATTTATGTGTTCATTATCAGAGAGCATACGCGATTGAGAGTGTGGTAGTGAGTTCTGTTTGACGGGAGTTGGTGTTGGTGACATAGGAGTATAGGTGGATGTGTGGAATGTTTTATCGGTGAGAGAGATGGTACTCACAGTCGGAGCGATTTTCTCACGCTCTTGCGGCATCACTCTATTTGGATCCAGCTGAGATATCCTTTGATCAAGCTCACTCCGTATTGCATTTTTCAACTCATCTTTCAGTGTATTCATCAAGCACGAAATTGATGAGAATAAATCTGATCTCGAGTCACGGCATTTCTCGCACATCCAGCACCATGATTGCGTGCCACCTCCTTAACACAAGTGGCGGCAAGTTTAATGCATTCCGGATGAAAGGCAGAATTGCACTCCGAAAAAGGAAGATTGCCAATACAAACAACCGGATCTTTGTTGATAGTAGTAGAGCAGATTGCACAGTCCATTATGAGAGAGAGTATCGATCACTTAGGTGAGCAGTGAGAGTGAACGGGGAGGACACTTATTGATGAGCTGGTGCGAATTACTCTCTGAGTGTATTAAGCAGGGTCAATAACACTGAACCGCTGTCGCCGATGAAACACAAATCACGCAGAAAATACAAATTCAGGCACGCGTTCTCGTAGAAATTCTCGTACGATGCAGGAACAAAATGCTTCAACACAGCAACACAGCAAAACTTGCGATAGGAACAGCTTCACAAACTCAAAAACGAACGATTCCAAACCAAAATCACACCAAAAACAGACAGTACACAGGAGCAACGCAGAAACACGTCCAAACGCTTCAGTGGCCAACTCTCTCTTGTCGAAGTCGAAGCAATCTTGAGATGTCGAAGTCGAAGCAATCCGAGACAGTGTTGAAAATAGCCGACATGCAGAACATAGGGTCAGACCGACCAGCGCTGGAACGGGGTTGAGCAAGCCGTAGAGTTTCTCTAGACCTAAGTGTTCGGGATGGTGCATAGATATCGACTCGATGCAACAAAGGTGATGAGTCTATAGAGCCATTTATCAATCCAGAGATGAAAGAACACTGTGCATTGCGTCTTCTAACCGAAAGAGGTTCAAGGCCTAGAAGACGGCACCGCGCAGCATACGGAGGAAGATTATTGCGATCCTGCCAGGGAAGTAGGCGTAGGGCATATCTCGTGAGCTTACGTTGAATCGCCTCAAGTCGAGCAATTGAAGAAGCGGTAGTTGGGCTCCAGACTACGCACGAATATTCCAGAACCGAACGAACGATACAGTTGTACACAGCTTTGATGCACATGGGGTTGCGGAATTCATTAGTTGTCCGGATAACCACGCCAAGTAATTGATTTCCTCTGGCTACAACGTCATCGATATGCTGTTTAAAGTTCAAACTAGAGTCAAGCAGAACTTCCAGGTCTTTGGCATGATTCTGTCGATTAACTGGAGTGCCGTCCATGAAGTAGGTCCCAGTCACTGGGCTCCTGCATCGACTAAAAGACACACAGTAGCATTTCTCGATGCAGATAGTCAGTCCATTACGCTTGCACCACGAACAGAAAATTTCAATGCAGTCTTGCAGGAGTGTACAATCACCTGTGTTGTGAATAGGCTCAAAAATTTTTGCATCGTCGGCAAACAGACTGATACTGTCGGGAGGTAAAGCGAGGGTAACATCGTTGATGAATAATATGAAGAGAAGCGGGCCAATATTGCTTCCTTGTGGCACACCCGAGCTGCTGACTATTTCTTTGGACATGTGCTTATCAATTTTCACGATTTATGTGCGATTAATTAGGTACGACTTAAGCCACTGTACGAGCGAGCTGGGAAATCCTAGCTTATCGAGTTTAGCGAGAAGAATTGCGTGCGGAAGAGAGTCGAATGCTGCTTTCAGATCTGTATAAATTGTATCGACTTGAGCTCCGGCATCAATTTGACAAGTGCAATAGGTTACAAATTCAACCAGGTTCGTGGTAGTCGACTTTTTTGGCACGAATCCATGTTGATACGGGCTTAGGTAGCTGCGGCATGCATGTAGCAGATTTTTGTATATCACTAGTTCGAACACCTTGGCAATGGCACACAAAGATGTAATACCCCGGTAGTTGATGGCATCTGTCCTGTCGCCCTATTTGTAAATAGGAACCATCCAAGATTTCCTCCATGTTTTGGGAAAGTAGCCATTGGCTAGCGATGCATTGAACAATTTTGCAAGGATAGGTGCTAATGTCGTTTGACAGCGTTTCAGCACGGTAGAAGGAATTCCGTCGGGTCCAGGAGCGAAGGAAGGCTTTAGTTGCGTTAGGGCAGATAAAACGATCTCACTGTCGATGAAAGGAGTGCTCATGTTAATTGCGGCAGTCGGAGTGTTGACGAGAGCTGCATCAATGGTATCGGTATCATTCATGGCCGGTGAAAAGCAATCTGCGAAGCGATCCGCGAAGAGATTGCACATTTCATTAGTGTTGGCACTTGTTGCTCCTTTGTGTGTGATAGATTTCGGAGTATGCGTGGATTTTGTTTTGCTCTTGTAGAAGCTCCAAAACGAATCAGGCCACCTGCAGAGGTAACGTTGAATATTACTCAAATATCTGTCATATCGAAACTTGTTATAGCTGCAGTATAAAGAGTGCGTGTCAAAGTAGATCGAGCGAAATCTACTAGCTTTTTACACGTTTGAGTCGTTTGAGTGTGCGGTCCGCCCAGGGGGGGTTAGGTTTAGGACGCTGGACTGGGACGGATGGAACAAAGTCTTGCAGCATAAAGGACGAGAAATTCAATTGTTATTGAATTAAAGACGTATTTTGCAATGTATTTGAAAGATAGCACGCACTTTTTCTTCACTAGTGAATGTAGGAGACATTTATTGACAACAAATAGCATGACACATTGTTTATAATGAAAATGAGAGAACATGGCGTACATGACAGTGCGAACATTTTTGACAGTTGAGTTGAACATTGTTTATACATTTTAAAATCGATTCGTTAAGTTTGTAGTGATAATTGACAAAAGTTAAATTTTCAAGTTGAAATTTGGATTAATAGTTTTAAAAGTCACTTAAATTTAACCGCAATGGTCTTCGAAAAACGCTAACGAGTGTCGGCTATTCTGAGGACTGCTTTTAAACCCGGAATAATTAATAAATGAAAGTGTCCTATACGTTGCAAATGAAAACCATGATCAGAATATAGTTTATAATTTATATTAAAATGCTTTCGAACGTTTTAAAAAGAAATAGATTGGTTTATACATCAGGAAGTGCTCCTTATGGCCATAATTGGTACTATGGCCATAATTTGTATATTTGCCTAGTGCGATAATTGGTACATCGTTGTAAAGTTGTACCAATTATGGACATATAGAAAAAGACACATTTTCGATGCTAAATTTATAAATTTTGATGTGAAGCTGTTAAATAACAAGCGTTTTACATCATAATGGTGTTTTTTTCATATAAAAATATGTTTAGATGCTTGTAAATCACTAATATCCTACAGTGGTGCTCTTAGCAAAATGGTAAGAGATGGCCAAAATCTTAGCGGAACATTATAAAAGAGTGATATTTTATAAATGGATATTTTTGACACGTAACTAATGAAGCATGAATATTTTAAAAGGTTCATATTTGATGCAAAAAATCCATCCGTGGGTGCAGAATGTAAATTTACTCTTTTAGAGCAAAAATAGGGTTGTCGTTATGGCCATAATTGGTACTATGGCCATAATAGGTACAATTACCCTACTAGCCTATTGAATATAGCGAAAAAATAAGCACGTAGTAAGCATGAGTAAAAGCACGTATGTAGTTGAATACTTTCGCTCACTTTTATTGTTCTATTCATATTGACATGCCTTGTAATGAAAACTCGTACACGCCAGTGCTGTCAGACTTACAGAAGCACACCAGTCACTCGTTCACAGCAGGGATGCCAGCCATCACAATTAAGTTTGCTTATGGGACAAAAATGTTCCATATGGCGGTTTAAGATTGAAAATTATTTTTTTAAATTACCATATGAGATACAAATTTTTTATAGGTGTATTCAAAAGATCTTTAAAAAATAAATAAAAGTCAGAAAAATTCAATGAGTTGTCACGGCGGCAAGCGGAATAACATACCTTACTCGAATGCGATGGGACTTCTAGTGCTTCATCAAATGAATTCGTATGACGGCTTTGCTAACCGTTCAGCTAAGCATCTAACGTTCAGTTATTCTCTTTAAAACAATTGAGGGAGGAAAGAAATAACGAGAACTGCATGTGCTACGCCGTTTATTGCAATGAAAAAAGAGTGATAACAGTCGCACGAGAAATTGTCGCTCTCTTCGCTCTCATGTCATGCACTACGTGCTCACTCGAGAAACTGTGACGTCTTGCCGGTTTTCAAAGTGTAAATAGAATTTTTAGGATGATTGTAAATGCACTAAAATGGATAAGATTTGAGGATTGTTTGAGGAAAGCCACACTATCCGCCCGATCGCGGGATTCGAACGGTATTCGAATCGAATCGAACGTCAAAACATTGGAATCATTTAAACCAATTCGAATCAATGAAAGTTTTATCGAAGTTTAGAAGCTTTTTTAACAATCTTACATGCATTCAAATGTAAAAAATGAAGTTAACTACGTTTAATTTTCCATGTCACTTTCCGTTTGAGCTTCCATTCGAGTGTCGTGATCAGGTCGTATGGCTGAAGATGAGCAAGCCTATTGCACATTCGCAGATACGACGATTTTGATTTTAACACTTAAAAGTTGTCATTGACCAGAAATTGATGTATTTTTTTGAATTTCTGGGCTGATAACCGTTATACACATATTTCCAAAGATTCCACAACTACCCTATCGTGAATATCTATATTGTGTACGGCTTTTTAAATAAAATTATAACATAACCGAACATTATTTTAAATAAAATACACGATATCTTAGATTCCAACTCTTCGACTTCGGTTATAAACTTCATATTCATAGCTATTCGACATACGACTTTTTCGACTTAGGCCTTGCTTTGGGACATTTTTTCGGTCCCGAATACAGTCGTATCTCGGGGGACACCTGTATTATTCTTATCGTTTTTCGATGCGAAAATGGATGCAATGCGTGTAGAATATATGTATCAAAACTTTTCTCGTTCGATTTAAGTAAAAACATGGAAAAATAACATATTTTCTGACGCGGCTTCAAATTGTTTGGCAAAATGCTTTGGTCAGCCGCCACCAGATGCGCCAGTGAAAAACGTACTTACACTAGCAAGTACGGACAATGTAAGGGAAAGTGGGGCAAAATGGACATGTTAAGCAGTTCAATGAATATTCATTTGAATATGCCACAAAACACAATTTTTCTTTCATTATTATATGCATCCACCATTTATCTATGGATTAAAATTGCCAGATATTGGCAGATATTTTAAGTAGAATGAAAACAACTTTAAACATGAAATCAGAGTAAAATTAAAGTTGATGTTTTACGAGAAGCTATTTTGACACGCGGAGTAAAATTGGCATAACCCTGGGGCAAAAAGGGCATATTTAAACAAACTGTGAAACGTCAAAACACTGGGACAATATGGGCCACAACAACTGCGCATAGGCAATGGTCTATGCTTTTGTGCACGTTTCGTGAAATATTTTTTCGTTCTATCTTTTGTTTTGCTGATCAGGAAAGCTCTTAAAACTCTTCCAAAAATATGTTATCAAAATTCAAACAGTTTTTACACGTTTTAATCTACAAAATTGAATCTTTTGAAGCTGTGTCTGGGATCATTATTGAGGGGACAAAAAGCATCTGCCCATTTTGCCCCAAGCGAAACTGCCCATTTTGCCTTGAAACATTTTTGTATTTTGTGTTATGTTAGTAAAAATACACATTCAATCGCCTTGCTTTCTTCAGACAAATTATATAGACATTTCACACATTTTAAAGAATATCATGTAAAGCTTCCACGCATCACATTGACATTGGTTTGAGCTTATTTTCGAAGTGGCAAAAATTACATCAATATGCTACTAAACTTTATTATGCATTTTTCTTGGTTATTTGTTACGTAAGCGCTGTTCATAGAACACTCTAATGAATACATTTTGAGCATTGGAAAGTATCTTTGTAGTGAAATAATGCTTAAATAGAGGGTGCCCATTTTGCTCCACATGTCCATTTTGCCCTGCTTTCCCTTACCCCAGCCTTTACATATCACCTCACTGCAAACAGACATATAAACGTTAAAAAGTGCTGTTCAGTTAGCAATAAAGTTAATAAAGTGAATTTTGTATTCCAATTCATTTCAATTATCCTTTACAACCAAATCATTGAGAGCAAATCCACTAATGTTTATTTATACATTTACACATTTTTCATTTCAGCTATGGTCAATGGAGGTCATTAGAAATCGGCCACAACAATCATCGGTAAATGCCAATAATGAATTGTTGACGGTTGAATCTGGTGCAAAAGACAATAATCTAAAATTATCAAAAAGTATGTATAATATATGATTTCTATTATCTGATTACTATGAAATAGCCAAGATTTTCATGTACCTAGCGACACCCCTGATTGTTTTTTTTGTCTTAAACTCCACGTTTTTTACAACGCAAACTTCGATTGGTTTTCATACTCTACACCAGCTGTGTGAAACTCAATTCATAAGAGGGCCGCAAGTACAGATTTTCAGTGATTCGTGGGCCGCAAAGTTGAGAATAAAAAATATATCTCAATATTCATATAAAATACTGTTTAAAATCATTATTGTTAAACAAATTGACTTTTTGTACTCCTCGCTTCAAATCTGGAATAGTTTCTTATTTATAAATTTGCTATTTTTTTTTTATTGTGCACTTTTTTATTTAAAAAAAAATGTTTAATGTACTTTTAAAGTCACATGCGTTGTTTTCATCCTTATTATTAAAATAGGAAATATCTCATTAGTCGCGTTCTAACATGGCACTTCTGTTAGAAAATATCACTGAACCACACTTTTTCACTGAGGTAGGGGAAGTCTACCAGCCTGTTGCGAATCTTTTTCAAGCCATTCGAGCTATCTACCGCTGGATGAATAACAAAAATATTTGCATGCAATTTTTTGATAGATCAAGAGGAAAATTGTAAAAAAACGTGTTTAAACATTATTTTTCGCTAATTTCTAAGTTCGAAGGGGTATATGGTGGTATATGGTGGTATGGTGGCATTTCTTAATACAAGAACCCATATTTTACGAATAATTTTGTTAAATTATGATAATTTTATCTGACGAAGATTCGTGGTGTGTGATCCCATAAAGATTGGCAAATCTTGTTTTGTACTTGAAGGGATGATTCGCGAATTGAGGTATGGACTGTGTGAGATAATTTATTAATAAGCTATGTATCGCACGACTTCGGCATTTCGATTATTTTAATTCTCCATCTAAATACTTTGCTCCAATCGGGCTCCAATCGAACATCAATGATGTAACATTATAAGGTTGGAGCCGTGCAAATCGGAGAAATTCGGAGCCGAATGAATCCTTTACTTGGCACTCGGGGGCATTGAGATGGTCAAATTCGGTGGGACCGACCGGATCCATTGTAAATACAGGTGTCTGAGTACACATTTCTCTTTTTATGTGTTCATATCATTGTCGCTTATTAAACAAAAATTATGATACAGAACATGATTTTGAAAAATAAATTAGAATTTTGATACATTAATATATTCACATGAAAACACAGTCTAAACTCACTGGTTGAACTTCGATTCCCTCCCAACTATTGAATATGTGCTTTTTAGTTGACACGTTTTTCCATACAATTTTTTTTTTGAATTTTTTCTCGGTAAGCCATGAGATTTTTGTGAAATTTTCAAAAACCGGTTTACCCATACAAACACATGCTTTTTAATTGAACTGTTAACCAACTCATCAGTGCACCTCAAAGAACCTGTTGCGACGGACGAAGCTGGGACTATATATTACCTATATAAATCCAGTACTCACATACGCCTCTGAGACATAGACACTGTCCAAATCTGACGAAACCCTCTTAGCCGCGTTCGAGAGGAAGATGCTCAGAAGGATACTTGGCCCCGTATGTGTGGAAGGACAATGGAGGAGCCACTAAAATGACGAGCTATACGAGATGTACGGCGACCTCACTGTCGTACAGCGTAATAAGCTCGCCAGGCTCCGGTGGGTTGGCCATGTTGTACGCATGGAAACGGACGACCCAGCCCGTAAAGTCTTTTTAGGCCGTCCACAAGGACAGAGGAGGCGTGGCAAATTGAGGTGGCAAGATGGCGTGGAGGCGTCCGCCATTAAGTCTGGGATAACGGACTGGCAGACGAAGGCGTGAGACCGTGAGCGGTTTCGGACACTCCTGAGGCAGGCCAAGACCGCAAAGCGGTTATAGCGCCGGATAAGTAAGTAAGTAAGTCAACCAACTATAGAGCGTTCAACTAAAAAGCATGCCAACTAAAAAGTGTTCAACTATTGAATTTTGACTGGAATTACTTTATTGTAATCAACAGATAACTTCTTTTAATCTCTAATACAAATCTCGTGCAATGGACCGTGGTTTATCTGGGTACCTTTAATCTGGCTCTTCGTTTATCTATGCCGTTGAAAAATTACAGTTCCATACAAAGGTAACATGGAGTGCTGAAGAGGATATTTAAAAAATAACGAATATAAGAGCATATTGTCATAACTAAAATCACTCTAAATCATGGAACATTTCAAATATTCTCTTTGGCAAAGCTTGAAGTAATTCAACTCATTATTCGTGTTATTAGAGTATCCGTTAAACGTCAAACGCCTTGTGTCTGGTCGAAGATTCTTTGCGCTCCGGAAAGTTTTCAATATTATTCAGTGAAAACACATTTCCTGCACAACCTGTCTGCTTGCGCAGTGAATCCAAGAACCTGGTCTTCATTTACAATCAGATCACCCACCTACAATCACCTGGGAACGATTCCTGGCCTACAATCAAAACATCGCTTCAACATTCACTGTACCACAAACAATGGCCGGTATCTGTTCCGCCTGTGCCAATGACATCGTAGCTGCTGATCGCGTTGTGAAGTGTCAGGGTTGGTGCAACTCTGAGTTTCACTTCTCATGCAGCGGACTTTCTGAGGAGCTGTATACTACTATTGAGTCCTGTGCACAACTTTTTTGGGCCTGCAAGGCCTGTGTGAAGTTTCATAAGGATCCGCGTACGGCCGTCTTGAGGTCACACTTCTCTTCTGTCTTGACACTCACACTTCTGTCGACCTATCGTCCAGCATAGCCGACCTTAAAGCGGGCTTCCGTAGCGAGCTGTCACAGCATACCACAGCTATTAAGTTTGAGCTTCTGGAAGTTTTAAAGTAGGAGATCCGTTCCTGCTTGCGTTCGACGCATACCGCCACCGAATTACCGTCTCAACGGCCCATTCATCACAATCCAGCGTCGTCTCACCCTGAATTGTTTAATTCAGTGGTCAAAAATATCCCTGGTATTATAACACCCACACTACCCATCGGTTACCACTGAGCAGATTTCTCTCATGGTGCAAGTACGTCTAGCATTCGATAAGCGGGATGTGTTTGTACACCGTCTGACAAAACTTGGTGCCGATACTAGTACACTCTCATTTATCTCATTTAAAGTGGGCATACCAGCCATTCTACGCAACAAGGCTCTCTCACCTGAGACATGGCCCTCTGCTCTTACCTACCGAGAGCTCCGTGACTATCGGACCAATAATTATAACACTAATACCTGTGCAACAACTGATACAAATTCGATGCTCGATCAATACGTTACTCTCGCTACCGACACTTATCATAATCCTCTCTCATATTCGTGTGCCTCGATACCAACCACTACAACAGATACGCTCGCACAGCCTGTTACGATTTCCTCGCCTGCCATGACCACTAAAGATACAGCTTTGTTTACAAACGAACCACATCAAGACCTTAATGAGCGAATGCTTGTTACCACCACACCTACCAGGTCACCTCCCGAATGCGTAAACGCTAAACGGACTGATGAATCTGCTGACGCTGTCCCGTCGGACGAATAGCAATAGCGATTTCAATAAACCTGACATCAGATGGGAGCTGACTAATATATCAGAAGCCACTGATTGCTCTCCATGTTATTCTGTCATGCATTATGCACCTTTATGCAATTCAGTGGCTAATACCGATTTCGTTGATGGGTTGCATAGTAGCGGTTTATTTCAGTTGAGTGGTATTGCAAATCAATCTGGGCGTCAATTGGATCTGGTCTTCGCAAAGCTAGCCGCAACTAATATTTTGTGCGACTCAATCAAACCTCTGTACTCTGTTAATGGTACTTCGGCTCTAGAGAACTCCCTCCCATACGTAACACACTGTAGTATTCCACTTGTCAGTGAGGACTTTCATCATCCTTCATTGGATATGATTATTTAATATCCCGCACAATTATCCCACATCACCAACAGTCACACTCGCAGTACAGTCAATAGAAATTCCTTCAATACGAATGTGGAACGTTTGAATTCTCTTATTGTGTCGTTTGACCGCAATTTTGTCTGTTCCAACTTTGCCACTATCGACGAAGCCACCGATTTCTTTAGCGTTTTTATGCGCTCAGCGATTAATTTCTGCGTTCCTGTTGCTCAACGAAAGTCTGGCCCCGATTGTTCTAATGCATCTTTAAAATGGTTGAAAAAAATAAAATCAAAAGCCTACGTGGATTACAGTAGAACGAGATCATCGCTGCATAGGAGAATTTTTTTCGATGCACTGAACAATTATCGTCGACAAAATCGTGTGCTCTACCGCTCCTTCATTCGCCGTACTGAAAGGCAGCTGTTTTCTAAGCCGACACGGTTCTGGAGCTTCTGGTACAAACGGCGCAATATAAGAAGTATTCCTCCGTCAATGAGCTACAATGGCGAAACTAGTATCGATACATCCGATATTTGCAACACTTTCGCCAATCGCCAAATAGTTCGCTGATGCATTCACCCTTCCTGTTCACAATCCTAACACAATAGCTGAGGCTACTCGCAATACTCCATCGAATGCTATCGACTTTATTTTACCCACAATTGACGAAGCACTAGTTGCGCGCACACTCAGCGATATAAAACCATCTACGTCATCTGGACCTGACAATATTCCCGCATACATTTTGAAGCACTGCCGTCAATCACTCGCACCCATTCTTGCCAAAATATTTAATGATTCCCTTATGCGTGGCACGTATCCTGCGTCATGGAAACACGCGCGAATTGTTCCTATCCTTAAGAAGGGCAGTCGACTTCATGCTTGCAATGATCGTGGCATTGTTTTCCTATGCACTTGTGCAAAGGTGTTTGAGCTCATTCTATACAATCCGCTACTCACAGCAGTTCAAAACTATATGAGCCCTAGTCAGCATGGATTTCTCCCAAGGAGATCTTCCACCACAAATCTTGCTGAATTTGTTGGTTTCTGCTTCGACAACATGGATCGTAGAAGTCAAGTATATATCGACTTCAGGGCTGCGTTCGATAGTATCTCTCATGATATTCTACTCTCGAAGCTAAAAAAACTCGGTTTCCTCGACTGGCACATCACCTGGCTGCGTTCATACTTAACTGGTCGTTCGTACTATATAAGCATAGGATCTCATCGTTCTCACTCCTTCACCAGCTCCTCCGGAGTGCCTCAAGGGAGTAACTTGGGGCCGCTACTCTTCCTCATCTATATAAATGATCTATCTTTTGTTTTACCGCCAGGCCAACACCTAATGTACGCCAATGACGTAAAAATATTCGCTCCAGTTAGAAACGACAGTGACTGTGTACGCCTTCAAATGATCCTTGAGAATCTCGACAGCTGGTGCAGCAGAAACGCCCTCCAAGTGTGTGCTGATAAATGCCAGTATGTATCATTCAGCAGAGCCCGTTACCCTATCTCGTTTACATACACTATGCTCAACACGGCTTTGGTTCGCACGACATGTATCCGTGATCTTAGGGTGCTACTCGATCAGAAGATGTCATTTCGCCCTCACATTGATAGCGTTGTTGCGAAGAGAAATCGACTACTTGGTCTAATTACGCGGACCTGTAGCGAGTTTACCGATCCCATGTGCGTCAAGTCGATCTTCTGTGCCATCGTAAGGTCGTGCCTGGAGTACTACTGCCCGATCTGGTGCCCGCTTGGCGTTGGTGACATCAATCGCCTCGAAGCCATTCAACGGAGACTCACCAGGTACGCGGTTCGACTCCTTCCATGGCAATCCCACCATGCTCGGCCCTCCTACCATCAGCGGTGTCTGCTTCTCGGATTTGAACCACTCTGCTCTCGACGCAAAAACGCCCAATGCCTTTTCATATTCCGGCTCCTTAACGGAGAGATCGATTCCCCGGCATTACTAGCTAGAATTAATTTGTTCGCTCCCTGTCGGATTCTTAGATCTAATTTCCATCTCCGTGTACCGCGTGCCCGCAACAACCATAGCCAGGGACACCCCATTATACGTATGTCCCTCGAGTTCAATGAAGTGTTAGATTTGTTCGATTTTAGTTTGTTTACTTCCACGTTGAAGGAGAAATTGCGTCTACGTCACATTTAATGTTTGCTTATAACTAGAGGTCTATTTATATGCTCCTTAATTTAATTATAAGGTTGCTGATTAGACACTATGGTCCGTCGGTTATATATGAAATAAATAAATAAATGAATAAATGAATAAATTATTCTCAAATAACTAAAGCATACCATCTTTGCTTTTTCACTTGAGATATTTGTGACAGCATCGTACACCGCAAGGATTCCCGCTGATCATTGCCAGGGTTGCGAGCAGTAGGTCCTGCTTGAAATTTATTTAAGTTTTAGCTTTTATTTATTTTTTATCGAAAGAATCTTTTTGTTCACAGTGATTCGTCAAAATGATTACTAACGGCCTTTTTGAGGATTTCACAAGGAAAAAATTAACATTTCAAGTCATTAGCAGCCTATAATTAGCTCTAATGCAGGCTGTGTTATTATTAGCAGGCTATAATTAGCTCTAATATGCTGTGCTCTAAATATAACTGCTAAACTATGATCGAAAAAAACTGCTTACCCTCACAACCTGCCTTCATGCAAGGACACTGGCGCTATAACGCTATCGCGATTGCGAGGTCCCTTGCGAGCTCGCAAACTGCTCGAATTTGTTTTGTGGGTTTTCAACGCCAGTGTAAACCGCACTTCACACCGAGTTTGTCCTTTGTATGGGAGCTAGAAAACTGCAATTAAATTAAGTTTAGTGTAGCATCTGAAAATGATGTAAGTCTTACAACCTATGCAAAGTTTTGTTGAAAATTATCCAGCAGTTTCAGAGGTTGCTTGCCTCAAACATCGTGACACGAAATTTTCATACATATAGAAGATTCAATCAAAGGATTGTCACCACAGGTTTGAAAGAAGATTTGCGACTCTGCTCACTAAGAGTTTAGCTAGTTAGTTAGTTCTTTTATTTCCATTTTTAAATTTCATTAGTAAGTACAACAGTTTGAAATCTTACGCGATAATGGGTACGAAACTATGTTCTCTCCTCATTGAATTCTAATCTTAATGGCAATCTTGGCCGGAAGGACTTAGAATATTTCTAACAAAAGCTAAATTAAGGATCAATTTGGTTAAGGGGAAAAAATATAATTGGAATTGAAAACCGCTTGGCTGAATACAAGACTTAAACTAATTTTTGCTGCTTTTGATACTTTGTACAGGCCTTAACATAAAAATAAAAAATAGTAATAGTAATTGTAAACCTAAAATTATATTTTTAAGAGTTCAATTCTCTTAGTATTTCGATTACATTCGATTACATTACATTACATTCGATGTGTAATGCAGCTGTGTTGTACCACCGAGGGACTCTAAGGATAGCTTTCAAAAATTTGTTTTGGGCTCTTTGTAGTTTTAATTTGTGTGACTGGGCACAATTTGACCAAATGGGTGAGGCGTATGTCATAATAGGTCTAACACATGCTTTGTACAATAGCATTTTGTTTTCGAAATTTAATTTCGATTTCCTGTTAAGAAAACTGTACAGAATTTTAAATAGTTTTTCACATTTTACAGTAACATTTTCTGTATGATATCCGTATGTCAGTCGTTTATCTAGTATTAGTCCTAGGTATTTAGTCTGATTTTTCCAAGGAATTTCACAATCGTCAATTGTTAGTTTAGTACTTGGAAGCTTCCGAGCACAGGTATACCTAGTGAAGAAGATAGCTTCAGATTTGTTTCCATTTAATTTAAGTTTCCATTTTGTGCAGTAGTTACTATATTTTTTCAGAGCAGTATTTAAATTTCTAATTATTGTTTTTGGATTTTTCGCTGAGGATGAAAACGCAACATCGTCAGCATAAAAGAATTGCTCACAGCTCTTCATGTGGGGTATGTCTGAGGTATATATATTAAACAGTAAAGGCGACAGAACGCTGCCTTGAGGAACACCTGCCTTTGGCGTATATGTGCTAGATGTACTGTTTAAAATATGTACTTTGTTTTGGCGATTTGAAATGAACGAATTTACTATATTGATTAAGTAGCTGGGAAAATTTAGTTTGATGAGTTTGGAAACTAAACCTTAATGCCAGATGGAGTCAAATGCTTTCTCAGTATCAAGAAGAACTAAGCCGGTTGATTTTCTATTACATCTGTTATGTACGATATTGTTTGTTAATCTATGGAGTTGGTGTGTGGTAGAAAGAGAGGGACGAAAACCAAATTGACTTTTCGGGATTATGTTGTTGTTGAATGTATGGAGTGCCATTCGGCTTTCTAACAATTTTTCGAAAATTATTCCTAGGCAACTAAGAAGGCTAATCGGTCGGTAGCTTTCTGGTTGACTGTGGTCCTTGCCTGGTTTGGGTATCGCGATAACTTTAGCTATTTTCCATGCATTAGGAAAGTAGCCAAGTTTTAAGCAACCATTGAGAATGGTATTTAGATATATAATGGCTTTTGGAGGTAACTTTTTGAGTGTGCAGTTATTTATGTTGTCAATACCAGATGATTTTTTCGGTTTGAATCTTTTAAGAATTTGTGTGATATCTTTTGGTTTGAATAGGTTATTTTGTATAAGTTCTTGATTGATACTGGGAAAGTTTTTAACGGTTTTTTTTCACATGACGTTCGGTTGGGCTTGTAAAATTTGCTGTTACTGTGTGTGCAGATTCAAAAACATCTTTCAGTGCTTTGCATTTTTCGTTTGACGTTATGAGCGTTTGATCATTGCTTTTTAATGCCGGTATTGCGTTTTGATTATTTTTAATGATTTTAATAAACTTCCGTAGTTTGGTTTTATTATGTTTGTCCTTATTCATTGAATTTAGGTTTATTGACCACGCTTTGTTTCGCAGCTCAGATAATTTAATGTTAATAAGATTTTTCAAAAAAATATGATTGTTTTAATGTATTATTAAATCGGTGTCTTTGCCATCGTTTACGATACGTATTTCTAATTTTTATAAGCTTTATGATATCTGGGGGGATTATTAAGTTATACCTTCCTGCTGATTTTGATGGTATTGCGATTTCAAGCGCGGATCATATAGTGTTAGTTAGTTTTTCTATCATATTATCGATTTGAGCTTGACTATGTATTCTGTCATGTGAAATTTCAGCTGGATTGATTTTAGAATTGATGCTATGTTTGAATAAGGGCCAGTTTGCTTTGGTGTAATCATGAAGTGTTCTGTCGGGTTTGAGATTGATCTTTTCGTTTAATACAGAAAATGTTACTGGTAGGTGATCAGAAGTGAAATTTGTACTGGTTTTCAGGTCGGAAATGTGATGATAATTGTTTGTTAGTGTAATATCGATCGTAGAAGGATTTCTTGTAGAGTCTGAAGGGAAATGAGTAGGTGTGTCAGGAAAACAAATCGAAAATTGCCCCTTGCGCAATTCGTCAAATAATATTTTGCCAGTTGCGTTTGTTGAAGCACAGTTCCACATATTGTGCCTAGCATTTAAGTCACCACATATTAGAAAGCTACTTTTTAGTCTAGTTAAATTTCTTAGATCGTTTTTAAATTTACTCATCACTGTGTTTGAGCCAGGATGATAAGCTGCGATTATTGACAATGGGCCCTTAGATGTCTTAATTTGAACTCCTATTGTTTCTATAATTTCCATTTTAAAGGCTTTCATAAGGTTAAAAGCAATGTTGCTTTTGATAAGTATTATAATCCCTCCTTTGGCATTTAGGATTCTATCTAGTCTACATATGCTATAGTTAGCAATGTTGAATCTTTGTCCCGGTTTTAAGAATGTTTCTACTGTAATGAGTTCGGACGATAGCTACGGTCGCCATGTAATGCGATGATCGTACAACTGTACTTCGAGTACCGTCGCGGTAGGTCAGTTTTTACTGACATGAGCCGAGGTGGATTAAAACTTCGTTCGAGCGGACTTTTCGACACTTGATCGTCCAGGCGATCATAGAAACCTTTAGGAGGTTTCCCTTACTGGAAACGTTGGAGTTTAGAGGCCTTACCTTGGGCAGGGGGACATATCTAAACTCTTTAAATGAGAACTCGATAGATGTAGGATGGGCATAGTCCTATCCTGACAGTCCGAACGAATCTGACTTGCCATGATCGGAGTTGGTTTTATTTATACTCAAATGAAGTTAAAGGTTTCTCACATTTGGTTCCGGGTTGTATGTTGAAAAGTTATTGTTTTCACTCAGCTAGTTACGTTTGTCTTTTGTTGACAAGAACGATGGTTCTTGTCACTAAGTTCCTGTTTTGGGTTTAATGCATATACTGTTCCTGCTTTGGGTTACATGCTGTTCCTGCTTATGTTGTGCGTTTCGGTTGTTTTTGATAAGTGTGTCACATCTGTTATTTGTTTGAATGGACGGCCTGAACTCTTCCGGTTGCGGTGCTATGGTATGATCTGATTTACTGAATGTGTTATAATGAATGTGTTACAATGGTGTGGCTTTCCAAAGTGTGTTACAATGTGTTTATAGCTGATAGTGTGTATTACAATATGTTCTGTATAGCAGATATGCTACACCTCCTCCCTTTAGGAGAATAACAAAAATAATGAAATTGTTTGAAGTTATTCTTTTCATTTAATTAAACTGAGTATTTGTTATGCTTTTTTTGGTTTACTAATTAAATCATTACTTATCTCTTAAGGTGGGTAATATTTTATGTAAATAGATCTATTATCTAGAGATAAAGAATAGTGAATATTTAATTTTCTCCTAAAATATTTTGATTTTCCTATGATTCCTTTGTTGGGTTCGTTTCTAGAGTTTTCTGCTTTTATAGATCTTATGACTTTTTGCATGGAGATAGCATTATGAAATTTTTCTTTGAGCTCTTTTAGAATCTTGTCGTAAGTAACATTATTTCTTGGTTCTTTTACATTTTCTTCACATAACATGGAATAATTGATTTTTCTAGCCTTATTATCGTGGCAATATAATTCTTTGTTTAATTCATTTATATACTTTTTCTTTGATTTGATGTTACGTTTTCTTTTCTTTAAATGTTTTGGCTCAGTTGCATGATTGTCGTTGCAATTAATTTCATCACTCATTTCCATGTTGTCTAGCAGTATTAAACTATCTGTTACTTGTTTTTCAACCATAAATTTCTCATTGTCATTGCTTATTGTAATCATTTGTATATGTTGTTTGTTTTCATGTTTATAATCATTGTTATAATCATTTTCATATTCTTTTGTGAATTTATCGTTCTCTTTCATTATTCTTTTTGAGTCGTCTCTTGACCTTTTCATATCATTATTTGTTTCATTATTTAATGTATGTCTTCTTTTTGATTTATCTTCATATTTTCTGTCATTATAGTTTGCTTTGCTGTTAATATTTCTATAATATTTTTTAACTTGGTCATTAATTTGATTAGTATTTCTATAATCTTCATCATTTTGGTGGTAAATATGATTATTATGTAATTGATTATTATTATTGAACTGTTCATTTCTGTTCTGTTCTGTTCTGATGTAATAACATTGCATATTATTGGATCTGTTCTGAATACTATTGCTATAATTGTATTCGCGATTATTGTATCCTTGATTAACTTGACTCTGACTACTACAATTCTTTAACTGATGGTGGCGTTTGTAGAAACTGAAGTTGTTATTATTTCTATAACTATAGTTGTTTGGTGTTGTTTGAGTAGTTAATGATTGATTCAAATTTGGAAAAATTTGGTAATTAAGCTGGTTGTTTCTTTGCGGGTATTCATGGTTTAGACTATAGCCATGTGTGTTAAATTGATAACTATTTTTATTGATTTCCTCGCATTCATTTTCCAATACTTTTTGAGTTGCATCTGTTATCGTTAAGAAAGTACCAATCTTCAAGATCATTTTAGTTTCTTCATTTGAAATCTTTTGTTTTAGAGTTTCTATCCCTTGTTTGATTGCCATATCGTTTGCAATTTTTTCTGGGAATTCTAATTCTAGGTAAATTAAATTGAGTTTTTCTGTAAGCATTTCAACTTTCTGGCAAATTGTTTGTGTATCCTTTGATGTAATGGATTTCAATTCCACTATAATCCTGTCGGGTGTTAGTTTTTCTTTACATCTTCTTTTGATGTCGTTTATAAGCTCTGTAAAAGATGTAATATTGCTAGGTAGCCCTATTCTTGCTTTACCAATCAGTCTGGTTCGTAGGAATTTTATAAGCATCGCTTCATGGTTTGGATTTAGTTCAAACAAAAACTTTGATGCATCTTCAAATGTGTCAAAAGTATCAGAAGAACCATCGTACATTGGTACGAGACCTATGGCTGTTTCAAGATCAAATTTAGCCATTTTTGTTATTTTTGTTAGTTTTAGTTCATTTAAATGATTTAAAATCTTAAATTGATTGATATTTTACTTTAAGAAATTTTTTTTTTGCTGTTAATTTCTAACATGGTCTTAATTTTTTTTTTTCATTCATATGTTATTGCTTTTTGTACTGGATTTATACGCCAAATATAGTTTTCTGGAGGGGTTATTAAACCTTCTTGTCAATCTAGTGGTCTAGTAGTTATTCTTATGTAAGATAAAATCAGTATTGAAAATAGATTTGTTTGATACTTCTTGAATTGTCAGCAAATAATGACATTTAAATATGTTATCATTGATATTGTTAGTTTGATTCTTTTGTGTTTCTTTGCTATTAGGCATATCTTATGCATCGCAAGCTCTAATGCTTGGCTTATATTCGTTAAAATTTGATTTTGTCATTTTTGCGTCTTATGTTAGATGTGGATTAATTTGATATCTTATTTGTATCTGTCTTGCAACGGGAATATATTCTTAAACTGTTTTTTCTGGTGCTTTTGCAAATTTATGCAGCCTCATCAGTAAAATTTAGAATTTACGGTACCTTATTTATATAACATGTATTTAATGTTGCTGCTGCTGATGATGATGCTACGCTGCATTTTTACCGGTGCAAGGTGTTAAATCGGTGCTAGGTACATACTCGATGTTAGATGTGAAGTTCTGCGATGTCATCAGTCGTCACTCGATGTCTTGTCGTCTCAACCTTGTCTGCCAATCCATATTGGGCAGTAGGCTCGGTTTGTCTTTTCGTCTTCCACGGTGGGAACGGTTGTTCCATTCAATCGCGCTGACCACAGCTTGTTTTGCACTGCACTTTATTATTCCATATCACTTGCTCCAAGAATCGTATCGATTGCTTTACTGTACTGTGCTGAACTTGGGTTGTTGTTAAAAGTTAGCTTTTTTCTATAGTTTCCCATTTCAAGGTTACTCTACTAGGTAAACCGATCGCATGAGCGTTAATACGTTTTTACACATTTAGGTAGGTTCTCACAACACTGTGTACGGTTAATGTTTGTACATCAATTAAACATTCAATTTGCACTTACACTGCACTAAATGTTTTTTCTTTTCATTCTGCACTGTACGGAACTTGCTTGTAGCTGTTCTTTCATCGTTATTGCTTTTGTTTACATATGGGTTACTTGCACCAGCTGCGTTGATGAATGTTCCGTAAAAAAAATTGCACATTTGACACTTTTTTTTTCACTTTCCGCCGAATGCCGGTTATGGTCACAATACTTTTGGTTCGTCACACGACACTTAAGCTTTACGTTACCGTTGTACGTATCACATTTTACTTGAAATAATTTGCTTACACTTTTGCCTGTCGATTGCAGATTAAGGTCACGGTCGCCATGTAATGAGTTCGGACGATAGCTACGGTCGCCATGTAATGCGATGATCGTACAACTGTACTTCGAGTACCGTCGCGGTAGGTCAGTTTTTACTGACATGAGCCGAGGTGGATTAAAACTTCGTTCGAGCGGACTTTTCGACACTTGATCGTCCAGGCGATCATAGAAACCTTTAGGAGGTTTCCCTTACTGGAAACGTTGGAGTTTAGAGGCCTTACCTTGGGCAGGGGGACATATCTAAACTCTTTAAATGAGAACTCGATAGATGTAGGATGGGCATAGTCCTATCCTGACAGTCCGAACGAATCTGACTTGCCATGATCGGAGTTGGTTTTATTTATACTCAAATGAAGTTAAAGGTTTCTCACATTTGGTTCCGGGTTGTATGTTGGAAAGTTATTGTTTTCACTCAGCTAGTTACGTTTGTCTTTTGTTGACAAGAACGATGGTTCTTGTCACTAAGTTCCTGTTTTGGGTTTAATGCATATATTGTTCCTGCTTTGGGTTACATGCTGTTCCTGCTTATGTTGTGCGTTTCGGTTGTTTTTGATAAGTGTGTCACATCTGTTATTTGTTTGAATGGACGGCCTGAACTCTTCCGGTTGCGGTGCTATGGTATGATCTGATTTACTGAATGTGTTATAATGAATGTGTTACAATGGTGTGACTTTCCAAAGTGTGTTACAATGTGTTTATAGCTGATAGTGTGTATTACAATATGTTCTGTATAGCAGATATGCTACACTACTATAATCATTAAGTCAACATCTTTTTTCTTTAAATAGTTTTATAGCTCAATTTTCTTATTTAAAACACCGTTTGCGTTCCAGTATGATATAGTTATTTCTCGAATATGATCCATCAGTTAGCAAAACAAAATTTACTAACAACCTCGAATATCGCGGTGATTTGTTGTTGTTTTGTCTTGCAAGCGCGTAATTTGCAAAATACTTCA
Source organism: Anopheles gambiae (assembly GCF_943734735.2). Taxonomy (NCBI): domain Eukaryota; kingdom Metazoa; phylum Arthropoda; class Insecta; order Diptera; family Culicidae; genus Anopheles; species Anopheles gambiae. The sequence continues at coordinate 54,547,678 of NC_064602.1, forward strand.
CCAACTATGACTGTAAATTCAGTCGCATTAAACAAATCCTCCGTACTGCTATTTGTTTGATTCGCTTCTATGTGAGGGAGTTTATTTGTTTTGAACGCTGACGTAGGAGGGAGCACAGGGAATGCATTTCCTTCGAATACAAATTCTCTCGATGCGGGTAGTTTAGGAGCACTGGCTTTTGATTTTGTTGGTCGCTTTGGGCACCCCCAAAAGTTGGCTGGATGATTGCCTTCACAGTTAACACATTTTAGTTTGTGTGTTGGCAGTAGACCATTCCACGCAAACAATGAGACCCCAAATTTTGAGTGATTCAAGCCGAGGGGTATGAGGAAGCTTGAGGAAGCAGGGAGAAACGCGCTGCGATGAGAGTTCGCATTCTGTTTTACACGCGCGCTTCACTAACACCAATACAAATACCGTGCTTTGACGAGCCGTCTGTGAATGTGTGTGTGTCTTCTTTCAGCGAGCTCACCAACTTGGATCTGCTCGTCACATCGTGTTGTCTCGCTTACACTACAGCATTGAACCATCGCTCCGTATGTCCCCCCCCCTCCTACGCGTACAAAACCACCAGTACAGCGCGACGCTTTGCCGGAGATGGTTGTGCGCGTTTCGTTCTAAGTCCCGCGCGCAGTGTTTGTGCGTTGGTGCGCATTTCGTCAAAGTCTCGTGCGCTGGTGTGTTTTGGTGAAGTGTGAAGTAAAAAAACAGTGTGTACAGACGCATATGCAGTGCGGGCATCGACAGGTAAGGATCCATTTATTCACAGCTATGTGTTTGCTGGATGGAGGTCGTACTTAGCAGGACGACGACATGATGTGTTTTTGTTAGGTTCTAAATGTGTGACGAAAGTTTACATTAAGTTTCAATAAAGTGTTTAATGTAACCAAAAATGACCGTGTTTGTGTTTGCTTTTAGAATAAGTGCGTATTTGCGATCGTGTCTATTAATGAAAGAAAACGAGAAACGAAAGAAACAACTATCTTTACATGTGTTCGTAGCATGGCTCGAAAGAACACAAACTCATTGAGAACTGCAGAGCGCACCGTGCGTTACGGGTGGGGTGGGGGAGGGCTCGCGTGAGTGTGTCGAATTCGACTCATTGGTCGAAGGGACACTGTATTTCGACAGCGTCACTCAAATCACTCAAAAAATACACTCATTTTGCCGGACGGGTGTCATTTGATGTTGATGCCTTCAACGGGCATTCTTTTGAGCCATGTTTACCTGCACACTTGTTGCAGGAAGCAGGATGATGGCAGTTAGCAGCACCATGACCAAACGATTGGCAGCGTTTACACTGCATTGGGCCTTGTCTGTTGGAATAATAATTCCACTGTACTCTGCAGTGCTCAAGTGCGTTTATGGAACGCAGCTTTGTAAGGTTTACGCTTCCTTCGGGGAAGTGAAGGAGATAGGTTGCGTGTCCGTCGTATTTTTTATTGCGAACGGCTAACTTTTTCACTGACACCGGGTTAATGCCCTCAGCTTCTAGCACTTGTTTTACCTCTTCCGTGGGCATATCGTACAGCCCGCTGAGTACTATTTTGCTTGTACGATCCTCTGCCAGTTGGTATGTGTGAAAATTCACTTTGGTGTTAGACAGGTGTCTGACCACTGTTCTAAAGTCATTGGTTGTGTATGTGTTAGTGATGGGTAAAGTTGGCAAAAATCCGGAGTCGACTCCGATCCGATTCCGATAAATGCGGAATCGACTCCGGAAGGTAGGTCCGCGCTTCAATATCCGGAGTCGTTCGGAATCGTCCGGAGTCGCCCGGAGTCGCCCGGAGTCGCCCGGAGTCGCCCGGAGTCGGAGTCATCCGGAGTCATCCGGAGTCATCCGGAGTCGTTCGGAGTCGTTCGGAGTCGTCCGGAGTCGCCCGGAGTCGGAGTCGTCCGGAGTCATTCGGAGTCGTTCGGAGTCGTTCGGAGTCGTCGGAGTCGTCCGGAGTCACCCGGAGTCGGAGTCGTACGGAGTCGTTCGGAGTCGTTCGGAGTCGTCCGGAGTCGTTCGGAGTCGTTCGGAGTCGTCCGGAGTCGTCCGGAGTCGGAGTCGTTCGGAGTCGTTCGGAGTCGTTCGGAGTCGTTCGGAGTCGTTCGGAGTCGTTCGGAGTCGTCGACTCCGGACGACTCCGGTCGACTCCGGACGACTCCGAACGACTCCGTCTCCGGGCAGATTTAGTGGTTCCATTTTGCCGGAGTCGGAATCGGACTAACAATACTCGGAGTCGGATCGGAGTCGTGGGTGCTCCATACAGCACATCACTAGTATGTGTACACGATACAGTATCGGACATTAAGATAGAACCCTGGTGTTTCCAACGCACCGTGCACTTGTTTTGCCACGTTACTTGTGTTTGTGTGTGTGTATGTGTGTGTGTATGCGTGTGTGTATGCGTGTGCGTGTGTGTGTGTGTGTGTGTGTGTGTGTGTGTATGTGTGTGTGTGTGTGTGTGTGTGTGTGTGTGTGTGTGTGTGTGTGTGTGTGTGTGTGTGTGTGTGTGTGTGTGTGTGTGTGTGTGTGTGTGTGTGTGTGTGTGTGTGTGTGTGTGTGTGTGTGTGTGTGTGTGTGTGTGTGTGTGTGTGTGTGTGTGTGTGTGCGTGTGCGTGCATGTATGTAGTAGTAGTAGAAAGAGAGTGTGCTTTTTAATGTGTATTTGCAAGTGCGCGGGTTTTTGTCTGAAGAAACGTAGCTTGACATGGTTTCATATTGCGTTGAAAGCATTCTGTTTATGTGTGTTATCATGTGAAACAGCGTGTGTTTACACTTGGATATAAGGTAAAGTTTGCATCGACAGCAGCGCTTGTTCCTCGGACGAGAACGCAGGTGTGCTGTTTCATGAATGTGAATGCGACACCGGTGCGAAATGAAAACGCGCACAATAGCAATGAACTCGGCATTCCCTCACAGGTGTTTCTCCAGTGCACGCCATTGAAAGGCCTTCGTGCATCCCTGCGTTGAACGTTGTGTGCGCATGGAAAACTTGGTGCGGGCATGGAGCTGGTGCGCAGTTGTTCTTTTCAATGGGCGTTTTTTTTTTTCATGAGCGCGGCAGTATTCTGTTTTCGATTTTGAAGGGAAGACGCTTACTCGCGTACTCGTTGATAGTTTTTATCCATGCGATGTTTTCGCTGCTCGACAACGATGTAATTCATCGCGTATAGAAGTAGAACGCAGGCAGAGCACGGGATCAGCCGTGTCCAAGTTTTTAACCAGCCCGTTCTTGACGGTCCAAGCAAGCAATGTTAGTAACAATGGGTCGAGGTAAACATTGTACCGATTATCAGCGCCATATGATAAAGCGAATGGCTGGCATTAAGCGCAAAACGATCGAGTTCGTAATGGAACGATCGAGCACTTTTGTGGCAAACGCGCTTCGGACAACCGAAACGTGCTTAGACAACCGAAACGCGCTTTGACAACCGAAACGCGCAAGAAAACCGGACGTCTTCCGAAGACCACGGCGAAAGAAGACCGTAAAATTGTTATTATATCGAAAAAACACTGATCGCGAGGGCAGTGGTCCTGCTTATTACATCAAAAACCTAACCCAAAACACAAAAAACTACTAACAAAACTATCCGAAACGACCTACTTGTGAAACAAACACACACACCAATACACATTCACACATACATACACACAAACACACGCACATGCACACACACACATGAACACACACACACACACACACACACACACACACACACACACACACACACACACACACACACACACACACACACACACACACACACACACAAACACACAAACCACACATAAACCTGTCCCAACGGGTGCATGCTGCGTTGAAAACACCAGGGTTCTATCTTTCTGTCCGATACTGTATTACCTTCGTTTGCCACTTTGGTGTGATAACGTATTACTCCTGCGTCGATGACTTTTTTGTGCACTTCTCCTAATGACTTGCACACAATCTTGATTGGAGGAATACTAACACTATTACTCGTCGAGCTAGGCTTACTCGTATGTGTATCCATAGGATGCTCTTCTTTATCGTCTTCAAGCAATGCATATGTGTTAGGCGACACCATTTGCACCTGTTCCGTATTGAGTTTGCTCAAGCGGTGGAATGTAGATAAAGGAATTTTTACATTCTCGTCTTCGCTTTGACGAGACTTTGCCACAACCCATGTTGACGGGTCGGGCGACTTTAGTCGCTTTGGTTATAGGTTTTACTTTTATTACCAATTAGAACTCTGACTTTTGTATGTGTTTATCACAACGCTTAGAGCCTCTCGGAAAACACGTCTGCACTCCTCGCAGACGGAGTGATGGTCTCACTAAGAACTTTATTCTTACGTTCCGGAACGTTGTTTCATTGTGAAAGTTCATCTGTTCTTATAATTAAAACTTCACAATTGTTTGCTTCAAATGTTATCTCCAAAGATTGACGAAAATGTGCAAAAAGGTTGAATGTAGATAACTAGAACATTCGGCATACCCAGTAATAAACTCGAGCCTTTTAGTTTTTTAGGCGTTCGGTTCAGTTCGGCTGATTAGAATACACTTTATTTAGTCTTTATTGAGTCTATATGACTTTATCAGGACGTTATTGAGTCGTCCGTTCCCATGCGTACAACCTGCCAACCCCGTACATCTCGTAAAGTTCGTCATTATAACGGACAACCCAAGGAACATTTCCTACGCTATTTAGACTTAAACATGTCTTATCAAAGTATTATCATGATTGGCCTAAGAATTAAATGTCGTAATACACACTTTTTACTTGCTAAGCAGTCTTTGAAATGCGAGCATCTTTAAAACATTTTAAAACACCTACAAAACCATCTATTAAAACTAAAATTGGGGCCCTTTCTGTTTGAAATTCGTAGGCTGAAATTTCAGCCTGTCAGCTGTTTGCATCGTATAGCAGTTTTCGAGCAGCTATCTAATTGAGTATAATATACAGGTGGGCTTATCCCAAGGTGTATGAATTTAGAAGGCTGATTTTTATCGCTTCTGTTTCTGAATGAAGACTTGAAGAGTGTTTTGTATATTCGTCAAGCCTCCAGAAAGCTTGTTTGAGCAAAAGTTTCGTTCTGTCAAAAAGTGATGTTCAAAATTGGTTATGCAAAAATGCTATGAGACCACCTGGACTACATACACTTTGATTCCAGATTCCACCACCTGATGCACCTTGGGATAAATGTAAACAACACCGTGTTTTCGAGCAGGTACTCGAATCTAATTCTAGCTTTAAGGCTAAAATTTTCTAGACTTAAAATCGCAGGCTAGTTTTTTTGTGTGGTTTTGTATGGAGTGTTTACATGATTTCAGCCTCCAACTGTCAAACTCCAAACAAAGAACTAACTAGAATCGTGAAGGCCCCCACTGTTGTTTTTTTGGGTGATTTTAATTGCACTGTAGATGTGCTGTAAAGAGCTTATAAAAACAGTTGATTTTAGATCTATTTAAAACTAAAAGCAATAAGACCATCCTGTCTAATTTTACGCTCGTTAAAACTATAATCTCTTAATGCCGACACGTCAGGATTATAAAAAGAATGTTGGAAGAATAGTTGCTAGTTGTCATATTTTTGTACCAACAAAAGAAGCTATCATGTCTGACAAATTGAGCAGAATAAAATTGAGTGGAAGTTTTAGGCAAAATGTAGCTAAAAACTATCTGAAAATTGTGCAAACAAATCCTATAAGAATAGTGGAAACATTACGAGCAAAAAATCAACCTTTTCAAAATGCAGTTGATCCAACAACAAACATCAAACCAACGCCTCGGGAATCCACACTGTTGCGTACGACCTCATTATGAAGTAAAAGCATATATGCGGATGTAGCGAAGTAAAACACCTCAAGTAAAAACACCTCAAGTTAAAACAAAATTCAAGCAAAACACGCCTCAAGCAATAGCGCGCGCTTCAGAAACGCAACAAACATAAACAGGTAGTCAACCGTTCTCACGGTTCAAACGAGGAAGTAACTTACGCAATTCATAAACCATAGGTACATGTCGCATTAAATATAAATAAAACTTGTTATCAAAATAGTCATAGTTACAGTTAGCTAACCTATATGCGGCCAGCAACTAAATAGTATATAAGAGATGAAAACCTAAATAATGTAAGCGCATTCGAACACAAACCTCAGAATCGCTCGTTTCTTAATAGTCGGAGGCACTCTCCGGTCGACGAAGGAAAAATATACCCGACTCGGTGTAAAGCACCGGCGTTGGGCGCTGCGACGGAGCAACACATCGAGGAACTAACACAGAGAGGAACTAACGACCTCCTCGTAGTTAATAGCACGTGATTCAGACCAGCATAAGCGCCGAAGCACCATGAGTGAAGTAGAACGGCAACTAAGTGCGTAATACAGCACGACCGCCAAAACACCGCGATTTAAAGTGAGTGAAATAGTAAGGATCACAACCGTGAGTGAAATAGATCGGCAACAAGGTGCGTAAACCAGCACGACCGCCAAAACACCGCGAGTTAAAGTGAGTGAAATAGTAAGGATCACAACCGTGAGTGAAATAAATCGGCAACAAGGTGCGTAAACCAGCACGACCGCCGAAACACCACGAGTGAAAGTGCGTAAAGTAATAGGAATCAGCACCGTGAGTGGAATAGATCGGCAATAAGGTGCGTAAACCAGCACGACCGCCGAAACACCGTGAATGAAAGTGCACAAAGCATTAAAATCAACACCAGGAGTGGAATAGAACGGCAAATAAGTGCGTAACTAAGCACGACCGCCGAAACACCATAAGAATAAGGTGGCATCATAAATAAAACCCGAGAACCGTTAGCGAACACAAGAGCACGGAGGGTACCGACAACAATATAAACAAACCAACGGCAAATGTCAAAAAGCCAAATCAGCAAAAGGCTACGCCAACGTAGTGACCATTCGGTGGTTACACAGCAAGGTCGGCGACAACGAAATAAAAACAACGAGTAACAACAAACAGCTTAAGTTTCAATGGAAATAGCTGATTAAAAACATCGAATTAAACAGCAACGAGTAGGCTTACTCGGTTTGGAACGGACAGCAAGCAGTGACTCATCGTCAGGTCCGACAAACAAAACGAACAGCGAGCGACAAGCGGCAAGTCCACCGGCGTCTCCAAGCACCAAGCAGCAAGCAGCGACTCATCGCCAGGGCCGGCAAACAAAACAAACAGCGAGCGGATAACGGTCAGTGCACCAGCGACTTCAGGCAGCAGACAGCGATCGCAGACGTTCCAAGCAGCAGAGCGGGCAATAACGTGACTGAAGAAAGCATCCAACCTGCTAGAGACAACTATACGGCGGTAACCGGACCAGAGAAGAACCCACCAGATCGACTAGCATCATCAGCAAGCGGACATCCGTGATACGGCAAACACATGCATCTCAAACGCTGAGTGAGTAACAATGGAATTTATTACTAATCCAAACGGTCATTTTAAACTTTGTACTAACAAAGATGAGTGGGGGAAACAGGTTAGTTGCACGGAATGCGACAGGTGGTTTCACCTGAGTTGTTTGGGGGTAAAGAGTACCCCAAAGAATTTCGTATGTTCAAAATGTAAGAAATCTGAAGAAGAAAGGAAGGAGATAAAGAAGGCTCTAGAAGAATCACAAAGACTTTGCGAATTATTAAAGGAAAAAAGAGAGAAAGAATTAGAACAAAGTAATAACAATAAAAAGGATTTGGAGCGGTTACAAGAGGAATTAAACGAAGCCGCAAACGACGGGAAAGAAATGCGTGAAGCATTAATTCAAACAGAGAAATTATTGCAGGAAAAGATAGATAATGAAAAACGAAATAGAGAATCACAGAAGCAACAAGAAGAAGAAATAGAAAGATTGCAGAAGACTCTTGAAGATCAAATCATAAAAGAACCAAAAAAGCAGGAAACAAAACAATTGCTAAGCGATAAGGCTCTGAAACCCGAAACAAGCGAGGAAAATATGTCGCTTACCGAAAATATTAACAGACTTGTAAGTGCACTAACTGCTAGTTCTTCTGCTGGCAAAAGTACGCTTATGGAACTTCCTGAATTTGATGGTAGTTATAAACTATGGCCTCGATTTAAAACGGCCTTTGATGAAACAACTAAGAAAGGAAATTTTTCAAAGCTGGAGAATCTGAATAGACTACAGCGATACTTAAAAGGGAATGCATTAAAATCAGTCAGTGGTCTCATGTTAAGTCCTGATAATCTTGAGAAAATTATCGACCGATTAGAAAAACTTTATGGTAACCCCGAAAGCGTCTACAAGTCTTTGCTTTACGCCCTCACAGCTTTCAGGCACATTTCAATAGAAAATCCAACATCAATAATAGAGTTTTCCAACGCGTTGAATAATATGGTAGATAATATGAATTTACTGGGGAGAACACAATATTTAAATGATCAGAGGCTCCTAAGCGACCTCATAGCACGGCTATCAACAGATCTGAGAAATAAATGGATTGCAAAAACATTAAATGATCAAGAGATTCACACATTAAGTGATCTGGCATTGTATTGTATTGTATTTTTTATTGTATTAAGTGATTGGCCAAACAAGCGGCCTTATCACTGAATTAAAACTAAAACTTAAATAACTAACGCAGTGTACAATGACAAAACGGATCAACAAAATCTAGTAGGTAGGTGCCAGTCAAATGAAATAGAACGCTGATTAAATTTACGGGCCATCGCAGTCATTGGGTCGTTCTCGCTGTATGCACGTCTTGTAAGGTCAGTTCTTATTAGTCTGTAGTTACGGAACACTCTAGGAGGGACATTTATGTTGACTCTAGCCAGTAATTCTGGCGAATCTATCTCACCGACAATAAGTTTGGACAAAAACGTACATTGGGCATTATCACGTCTCCTAGCAAGTGTGTCCAGACCAAACAACAAACAACGAGTATGATACGATGGACGAGGGGTTACATTACGCCACGGAGTGAAGTGTAGGACAATACGAGTAACTCTCTTTTGGACAGCTTCTATTCTATTGGACTAAACACTAGAGAACGGACACCAAACTGTAGAACTAAACTCGAGGATGGAACGAACATAAGACTCATACAGAGTTAACAGGCAGTGTGGGTCATTGAGTTCTCTCGAATGTCGACGAATAAATCCTAGCATTTTGTTAGCTTTGTCTAAAATATCACAGTAATGTTGTCGGAAATCTAGTTTGCGATCCAGGGTGACTCCTAAAATCCCTGACCGTATTGCACCGCGGTAGTTGTGTCCCTGATATGCTATAGATATACCTTATCGGACTAGCTATTCTAAAGAAAGACATTGACGTACACTTATCAACAGAAATTAGCAGGTCGTTGTTGATACACCAGTCAGAGAAAACATCAATCGATCTTTGCAGAGAAAGAGAGTCGGAAGTGTTCCGTACGATACGAAACAGCCTAACATCATCCGCATAAAGCAGACAATCTGCTTCCGTAATGGCCAGTGTGACGTCGTTAATAAAAAGCGAGAACAGCAGTGGTCCCAAGTTGCTGCCCTGAGGGACGCCAGATGAACTCTCGAAAACGTTAGAAACGGAGACACCATCGATTTGTACGTAGTAGCTACGTTCAGAGATATAGGACCTGAACCAATTCACCAGCGGAGTAGAGAGACCGATCCGGGCGAGCTTAGCCAACAGCAAGCGATGGTTCACACGATCAAACGCAGCCTTAAGATCAGTGTATACTGCATCCATCTGAGCTCCGGAAGTAAAGGCTGCATGGCAGTTGGAGACGAATTCCACCAGGTTTGTGGTAACACTGCGTCGAGGAAAGAAACCATGCTGACGTGTAGAAATATAAGAACGATAGTGATATATTAGCGAGTTTTGTATGACGATCTCATACACCTTGGCACAAGAAGGCAAGGTGGTTATACCGCGGTAGTTCTCAGCAGAGTTTTTATCCCCTTTTTTGTACACCGGAAACATCACAGAGGATTTCCAGGCCGTGGGTACAGTACTTTGTGCAAAAGAGAGTTGGTAGATTTGAGACAGAGGCTCTGCTAAAAATTCGCGGCATTTTGCAAGGATTGCCGTAGGAATACCATCGGGTCCAGGGTTGTATGAGGTTTTGACCTGCTGCAGAGCACGAAGTACAGTATCTACCGAGATAATAATATCGCGTACGTCAATGTCAACAACATCACGGGGCACATTATTTAAAGCTGCTTCTAATGATAAGCTTGCATCATCCGTAGTAAAGCAGTCCTTGAAACGATCAGCAAATAAGTTGCACATGCCTTCCTTACTGCTTGTGGAGACGTTGTTATATGTGAGAACATCGGGGAGCGAGCTGTTACCGCGTTTTGATTCAACATACCTCCAGAATCGTGTTGGGTGTCTGATGAGTGAGAATTTCACTAGAATGAGATAACGAGTATGAAGTTGTCTGTTATAGCTTCTATATACATTATGGGCAGCAATTAACCTTAATTTGGAGTGTTGTGTACCATTTGTACTGTAAAAGCGAAAGCATGACGCTTTGTTTTGCTTTAGACGGCGTAAACGTGCATCAGACCATGGTGGACTGCGACGCGGTGGCATTAGAGGACAGCAATCAGATATAAGCGCCAGTAGTGTTGTGTTAAATAGTTCCAATGCTGAGTTAACATCCGGATTACCTTCCAGGAAAGACCAGTCAGTAGATTGAAGCAGTTCAGCTAGACGGATAAAGTTAGTTCGCCTGTAGTTACGTGTGCCGGACTCACGGTTTGGTGCGGTAGAACGCCAGGAACGAGCTGTATTGCCAGCACCAGTTAAGTGTAGTTCAACAGGAGGATGATGAACATCAACGGCAACCATAGGGAAAGGTGACACTACCGGTGGGGTACAATAATGTAGGATCTCGTCAGAGACAATTATGAGATCGAGAATGTTATTCGATGCATTAGGTATAAAGTTGATCTGAGAAAGCCCATTACTATAGATGCAGTCAAGCAAAGAGCGGCAGTTGTCCGTAATTCGTGAATTCTCATAATTGATTCGCAGTGCAGGAACGTTAGAATCATCGGTGTTCCAGGAAAGATTGGGGAAGTTAAAGTCCCCGAATAGGAGAAACGTATCGGTGGTTGCACAAGCAATATTATCTATGGTGGAGCAGATAGTTTGCATGGTAGTAGTGTTGTTTACTAAATCTGGAGGAATGTACACTACACCCGTGATAAAAGTACGTTTATTACCATAAACTCTTACCCAGAGTTGCTCAACGGTATCCTGTGTAGGACAAAGTATTGTACGTAGGTGTGAAGCAACGGCAATAAGAACCCCGCCACCGGTTGATTTTTTACTATTTTTGCTGCTGCGGTCTGTTCTATACACTGAATAATTATACGGGAACAATTCCGAGGAATCAATCGTTGAATCCAACCATGTTTCAGTCAGGATAATAACGTCATAGTGGGTTGTACAAACATAGTCAAATACTTGATTGCATTTAGATTTCAATCCTCTAACGTTTTGGTACAGGAACAATAATTCGTCAGTATTATTACGGCAGGCGACCCCTGTAGGATTGACATGATAGCCGTGCGATTGTGTGAGTGTAGTGTCCGTTCTTTGGCGATGGTTTGTTTTGGTTTCACGATCATTAAGTTGCGTGCGCCTTTCGTCAAGCACTGCCTCAGTAGAAAAAAATATTGTTTGTTGTAGGAAAAACAATCGTCTGGTAAGTGCAATTATTATTTACTAACGTTGTTTCAGCGCCGGTGTTCTTCGTTTCTTGAGACGTGTCAGGATGATTTGTGTGATTGTAAGTGTGCGCGATGTGCGTGGACTGAATACCGGTGAATATTAGTGGGTTTGCGGTGTTGGTGATGTGCGTGTGTGCCGATAAAATTGTGTGATCCAGCAGTGGCGGTGACCGAATATTTAGCACCGTAGGCAAAGTTGTAGGGGTGGAGAGACCCATTGGCGGTTGTATACGAAAATTTTCACTCGGCTGTTGAGTTCGGTAGTCAATGAATTCACGAACTGCTAGGCCAAGAGGCCAAGTGTCAGGGGAAAGAGCCTTGTCACGTAGTGATAAAGGCACTAACACTTTAAACGACAGGAATGAGAGTGTAGCCGTATTTGTACCCTGGCGAATAAGACAGTATGCTGTAGCATCGTCAATGGATAAAGCTTGTTTGACCATTTGTACAATTTGGTCACTGGTTGTATCGGGAGAGAGCCGGGAAATATACAACGCGCATTTTTGCACTGCGGAATGAGCGGGAACTATTTTGATAGGAAAAGCTGCTATATCCTTTTTTGTGCCAGTTATCACAGGTGGTGCATGAGTTTTGCGTTGAACATCGTCAATTCGCTTCGTATTGTTGTTTTGGCTATTTCTTTGGTTGCTCGTAGCACCGAATGTAAACAATGCGTGATTGTCCTTAATGACATAGGAAAACAAACGTTTGGATGGATTTATGCGACGAATTTTTGCGGGAGGGTGACTGCTACGTGGAGTTTTTAGGTCAAGTTGGCTCATACGTGCAAACCCAGTTTTAATTTCGTTAGTCAATGGCTCCATAACGGTCTTGATGCTTTCGGCTACTGTCGTTATTGCCGCCTGGAATCCAGATTGCATGGCTGCGTCTTTTACGAACTTGGTGCGCGGATTCATGAAGACGTTGTTGCAGCCAATACAGCACCAGTGTAATTGTTTATATTCCGAAATGCGCAGGAACAGATCAGCGGGAACCGAAGTGCAGCGCTGATGAAATGGAGAGTCGCACAGGCAGCAGCTGATAGATGCCTCCGCAATTTCCATAGTGCAGGCGTTGCAAATACGGGCCATTCTACGGGAAACGGTGCAGGTTGTCGTTGCAGCAACAAGAGCGATGGCGGTCAGGACGCGAGAACTCAGACGCGATCCGAAATGCGAAATATGCGCGAGTTTTTGGGTCACAGAGATAAACGCACTATTGCACGATATACGAACGGTGTTCTAAAATACTGCGATTATACAGAAACCGAAAAATAGTGAGATAAACAGCGCGATTTTCAAGAAAAGATACTGAGCGATATGCGAAAGCGACTTTTACGTTAAACGTCAAACGTCAAGTGGATAAAACCAACCGAGGACCTAGCGGCAGTGTTGGTAGCAAATGAAAATGGTCAGAAATTTCGAGGGCACCGTTTAAATGCCCACTTTCAGCCAAAGATGTATTCTAAAGACAATCATTGTCTGGTATGTGGAAGGGCTCATGAAACAACTCAATGCCAAGAGCTCATAGATAAGCCAGTATGGCAGAGATGGAAACTGTTAACCCAAAAGGGCATTTGTACTAATTGCTGCAAATACAAAAACCATAAGGCAGTTAGCTGCCGCCTTCCTGCTCAATGCAGAGTGGAACGTTGCTCACAAAAACACCATACGTTGCTCCATAGGAAAGAGGAACAATCCCCCTCATACATTCCTCCACAAAGATTAAACTTCCACAAAGAGGACAGAAAGCTACTATCAAATCATACCGATCACATTATATCACGAATGTGCGGAAATAAAAACATTTGCCTTGTTGGATCCAGCGTCAGCAACAAGTCTTATTGTTGATGATGTAAGAAAACAGCTGCAACTAACAGGGCCCAATATGCCTCTTAAATTATCGTGGACGAATGGAAACATACAAGACGAACCACATAGTCAAACTGTTTCTTTGAGGGTACGTGGGCCAAATAATAAAATGCTCAACATCAAGAATCTACGCTCGGTGAAGGAACTCGACCTCCCCAGACAAACTGTAGATGCTAAGAAATTAAGCAAGATGTACAAACACTTCAAAAATATCGATTTAGAAAGTTACTATGATGCCATTCCCACAGTTTTATTAGGTCTCCCACATGCTTATTATACTCAAAGCATTGGATATCGCTCCGGAAAACCTCACCAGCCGGTAGCTCAGGAGATTCGTCTGGGATGGACAATATTCGGAGGAGGAAAACATTATTGGCAAAATGATATAAACAAGTATAGTCCTCTATTTACAATCAAAGATCAAAAAGAAGAAGATGAAAAATTAATGTCGTCACTCACGTAGCACTGCTCGGGAACGATGAGGACCGGAACAGGTGCGAGGGCGCACGGTGCAGTCACTGGACGGCACAGTGCGATCACGGAGCGACACGAAGCAGGAACGTATCACCGCTCAGGAACGATGAGGACCGGAGCAGGTGTGAGCTCGCACGGTGCAGTCAATGGACGACACCGTGCGATCACGAAGCGGCGCGAAGCAGGAACGTAGCACTGCTCGGGAACGATGAGGACCGGAGCAGGTGCGAGGGCGCACGGTGCAGTCACTGGACGGCACAGTGCGATCACGGAGCGACACGAAGCAGTAACGTAGCACCGCTCAGGAACGATGAGGACCGGAGCAGGTGTGAGGGCGCACGGTGCAGTCACTGGACGGCACAGTGCGATCACGGAGCGACACGAAGCAGGAACGTAGCACCGCTCAGGTATGATGAGGACCGGAGCAGGTGCGAGGGCGCACGGTGCAGTCATTGGACGACACAGTGCGATCACGGAGCGACGCGAAGCAGGAACGTAGCACCGCTCAGGTATGATGAGGACCGGAGTAGGTGCGAGGTCGCACGGTGCATTCACTGGACGGCACAGTACGATCACGGAGCGACACGAAGCAGGAAAGTAGCACCGCGTGAGGAGGATGCGGCACACCACCAACACGAGCTGGCACCGCGCATCCACGAAGCGATGGTTAGCAGGAACGGGCCACCGCGCGAAGGCCATGCGGCACACCACCTACACGATCAGGCACTGCGCATCCACGAAGCGATGATGAGCAGGAACGGGCCACCGCGCAAGGGCGATGCAACACAGCACTGACAGGATCGGCACTGTACATCCACGAAGCGATGATGAGCGGGAACGGATGGGCATGGTGAATGGGGTGCGATGATAACCTGTTAGTCACTTCTCACTCCCATTGCTTTCGACGTGCAGCATCGTATGGTGTTTCTTGGAGCATATTTGGCATCGTTCCTCGCAAGGGTATTTTGCTGCAGCATGCTGTCGGGAGAAGCAATTGATGCACTTACCTAAGGCCATTAGTTGGTACGCTCCAAAAACGACCGCACGCGCAGTTCCGGACACAACGTGGACTCGTGCCCTGTTTTATCGCACGCATAACACCGTCGCACCGCCATCCATGATTGGTTTCTATTGCCTATTGCTCCGATATTCGCATGTCGGCCTTCTGCGTGCACAGTAGCGGACAGCATCGCGCACTCCGTCTACGCCGGTGCGTGGTTCGTAGCGGGACGTTCCGTCCGGAAGTTGTTTCCTGGCTTGGCCTTTGGTTCGTAGTAGAGGGTGTTGGTCAACTGATCTAGCTCGTTGCGGAGTACTTTCCACGTAGGGATCTGCTGAGAATCCAGGCGTCGAGTGATCTGAGCAGCGGTTTCTTGGTCCAACTTGCTCAAAACGAAGCTCACTATCATTCCGTCCTTCACTGCTAACGCGGCTTGATCCATTTTGGCAGCAATCTGGCGCACTGAAGATGTTGGTGTTTCAACGGCGTCGATAAGCCGCATCAATGCCGTTGCAGACGCTGCTGTCAATTTGGGCCACGCGCTTCTTGTAGAAGCGTTCCTCAAGACGTATCCACGCGTCTTGGAAGGTCATCCCAGCGTTTTCACGCGATTGTTGAATCGCCCTGCGAACGCGGGCCACTCCGATGGCGATCCAGAAAATTTGGGTAGGTCTAACCGTGGGAGATGGTTCTTCTTTGTAGTGGCCGGCAGCATCGTCGCGTTGAGTGCTGGCGTCGCAAATGTGCTGGCAGCTCGGCCAAGGCGCATTTTGCTGTCGCGTACGCCTCGGTGAAGGGGACCCGTCTTGGATGTAGTCCCGCGAGACCCTCGAGCTGCAGGAGAGTATTTCTACCGTCGCTCCATAGTGACTCTAGGATTTCGGCTTTTATGGAAGCTATGATTTTAGAGAGCTTTCCTTTGCGAGCCTCATCGAGTTTTGCCTTAACTGCACCTTCCAACGCAGTTAGCTGACGCGCTACCTCGATGCTGTGCTCGTTATCACCCGGTGTCGTCATGGCTGAAGCACTTATGATAACTTACACACTTACACGAAGCAGTACACTCGCGATAAATCACGTCGGGGTCACCAAATGTTGTTGCACGAAGCCGTATTTCTTTCCATGAAAGAACCCGTACACGAAGCTCTTACACACGGATAATCAACGGGATATCACGGCAAATTTCCGACACTGAATCTTATGCTTACCCGACTATCCCCTACAAGTCAAGCTCTACTCGATGAACTAAGCTTTGAAGGTCTTCGCCAACTTAACACTGTTCTAAATCACAATAACAATATGTTAGATCTAGTGTTTGCGAACGACAAAGTTACTGATTACATGAGGCCAATCGAATTATGCATCGAAAGTATTGTTGAACCTGATCCAGCTTTACTTACATACTTCACGCTGCCGCAATACAGTGTACCGTCATCTCAACCCCCACGTCAAGCAGATTTCAGACGAACTAATTTCACTGATCTCGTTTCTGCACTTAACCAAATCAACTTGGACTCTATCGCTGATTATGACGACATCAACGACAGTGTGGCTGAATTTACTTCTCAAATGAATGAACTGTTTGAACAATTCATCCCACGGTTTAATGTTCGTGCTCATCCACCATGGACCAATTCTGCACTACGTTTGGCTAAACGTCGAAGATCACGGGCCCTTAAAAAACTGCATCGACTAAAAAACAGCACTAATCAAATAAATTTTGCTCGCGCCTCAAAAATATATAAGCAGCTGAACCGAACCGCCTACGCCAACTACGTCAGGAAAATTGAAATCAGTATCAAAAGACATCCCACATCATTCTGGAAATTTGCTACAGATAAGGAATCCTGCGGACGACTTCCTTCCTCGATGCAGTTTGAGGGAAACACCATTACTGGAGATGAAGAGTTTTGCAATGCATTTGCCTCATATTTCTCTTCTGTGTACACCAACAATTCCTCGGTTCCGTCTAACTCAACATCGGCTTTATCCTTGATAAATGACGAAGTTAATTTATGCACACCACTAATCAACGATAATGAGGTGGAATCTGCTATTTCGTTGTTGAAGCTTTCCTACGCACCTGGGCCTGACAATATTCCCAGCGCAATTCTCATTAACTGCAAGGCTGCTCTCATTCCCATACTGACCAAACTATTCAACAAATTGCAATCGAACTGCTTCCCGCGTCTTTGGAAATCATCATGGATGTTTCCTGTTTATAAAAAATCTGACAAAAGTAATGTGTGCAATGATAGAGGAATTTCAATGTTATGTGCGTGCAGTAAACTGTTTGAAAAGATAATGTCTGGTCATATGCTCCAAGCCTTTTCACCATTAATTTCTAATGTTCAACATGGCTTTATGCCGAAACGATCGATTGAGACCAATCTAATATACTTACTTAACTTTTGCCACTCCTATATTGACAAGGGCTTACAGGTTGACGTCATTTATACTGACTTCTGCGCTGCTTTTGACAAGGTCAACCACTTTCTATTGCTATCTAAATTATCAAAGTATGGTGTTCACACAAATGTTGTTGAGTGGTTAAGAAGTTATTTAACTGATCGTTGCATTAACGTTAAGATAGGAACTAGTTTATCTGCCACATTCCATAATTTATCTGGTGTTCCTCAAGGGAGTATATTAGGACCTTTACTATCTATTATATTTATTAACGATGTCGTGTTTGCTATTCCTCATGTTAAATTGTTATTATATGCTGACGATCTAAAAATGTTCCTACCTATTAAATATTCTGACGACTGTGAAATGTTACAAGACTCGTTAAACTATTTTTCTGCATGGTGTTTTAATAATGAAATGTTACTTAATGTTAGCAAATGTAGTTGTATAACATTCTCAAAGAAAAAAATCCTATTATTTATAACTACAAAATCAATGAAGACAGCGTTCCACGTTTTTCTCAGGTTCGGGACTTAGGAGTTATTTTAGACAGTAAGCTTAGTTTATCTAGCAATTATCAAACTATCGTCACTAAAGCTCTTTTTGTTAGGATTTGTCTTACGTGTCTCGGCCGACTTTGAAGATCCTTTCAGTTTAAAAACATAATACTGTTCTTTAGTCCGTCCCATCCTGGAATTTGCCAGTGTAGTTTGGTGTCCCCATCAAATCACATACATTGATAAAATTGAAAAAATTCAGAAAAAAATCACACGTGTTATGTTTCATCGTCTTCCCTGGTCAAACCAAATTCCACGTCCTTCGTATAATGTTCGGTGTTTACTATTTGGCTTAGAGACTTCACAGCATAGGAGAACTACGGCTCAGATAACTTTTATGCATAAATTATTAATTGGAGATTTTGATGCACCTGACATTTTAAATTTTATTTGCTTTTCTACTCCTTCTAGAGGTCTTAGAAGTAGAGAGCTACTAAGAAGCCCTTTTAGATCGACTGGTTTTGGTGCCAATGATCCACTGCTCAAAATGATTGATGTGTATAATAGGTTAGGGTTATCAGCAGATTTCAATCAATCCGTTAGTCAGCTGCGTCAGCATATTCAAGTTAGTTCTAGGGCCATACTTTAAACTTGTACTCTGTAAGCATTAAGTTATTTAGGCAAACTGCCCGATAACTTTGAGTCAAATAAATAAATAAATAAATAATTAAATAAGGATAAACACGTTTATTTGCAATAAAAATATACTTCGCCACGTGCCGAACGCACTTATACTCTACTTTTATATGCACTTATACTCTTCCCTCACACACAAACAACCTATTCGGGCGCCAGTTAATATATTTTCGGATTAAATTATGCGAACGCTTTGAGTTCCAGATTCTTACTGACTTTATTCATCGTAGTTTTATTCCTATCAAATCTTATCCTAACTTTATCTTGTATGTATGAGTGTATGGCTTATCTTACATGGATATGGTGTTAGGCTATAGCTATTAGTGAATATAGTGGTGTGTCACATACACATAGGATGGTTAACTCGCGTAACGCTAGCGTAACGTAGAGGGCTGAGCCTTACTTTTACCCTTAATTTCTATGCGCACAACACTTATACACTTGAACACTAGACTAAATTGTATCACCAAACGTTCAGTGCCAGTGTTGTTAATTGTGGAAATCTTTTATTACATTCGCAGTTAGCGGCTAGTCAAAGTCATTTATGGTACATGATCAAGGACTGTATAGGAACGTGGTCAAATATTAGCCAAAACTGGTTTGGCCATCTTGGATGCCATTTGACAGCAGAAAGCCCTATAAAAATTCTTTGTACTCTCAAACATTAACTATTACTAGAGGCATACATACTCCTCCTGTAAAATTTTTGAAATTGAAATTGAGAATTTTATTGCATTTACCCTTAACACTTTAAGCGCCGCGTCATATGATTTCGTATGACGGCTTTGCTCACCACTCAGCTTTGTATCTGACGCTCAGTGATTCTCTTGAGAACGAATGAGGTAGGAAAGAGAGAACGAGAACGACATGTGCTACGCCGCTTATCGCTATGAAACAAAAGAGTGATAACAATGGCCCGAGAAACTGTCGCTCTCATCGCTCTCTTGCCATGCGCTACGTGCTCACTCAAAAACTGTGACGTCAGGCTGGCGGTCAAAGTGTTAAACGGGCTTCACATCATAAAATTTGATTTAAAAAATGAATCTTAAAGGGTTTTCAGAACTCAGACTGCTGTAATGAACTTTCGGCTGCTTGTAAAATTGTTCTACATTATTGGACCTCCTTCCTACACAGTCCTTGGTTTTGACGATTGTTTATTTTAACAAAAATGAACAAAAACTGAAGTTAGTCAAACCAAAAAGACCTTTAAACGAGTGTTGAAATGTGTTCATTTATTCGCGATACCTGCTAATATTGAATAAGTAGTATTTTTCGTGTATTGAATAGTAATGCACAAAACATATTCACTGAAGTTATTAGTAATGTCTTTCTTTCTATTTCAGGCAACGTGGCGTGGGAGAGAAAGCTTGTGTTTAGAACGGATTTGACGATGCATACAGCTTATGATTATAAGAACAATATAGAACCTGCAAGTATTACCGCGTTAGCCATCTCCAAGGACCATCACACATTATATGTTGGTAAGAAAAAGATTATTTTACGCACAAAGCATACATTGTCCTAGGTGTACTGAAGACAAAGATCCATTTTTCATTTTTTTTGCAGGAGATGCCCGAGGACGAGTATATGCTTGGAGTGTGGCAGACTCATCATCTGGTTGTCAAGCCCGGCTAGTAACTCAAGAAGTAAATAAAGGCTCTAGTTTAGAACATTAAGAGTACAGCAGTTCATCGTACCTACAACATATTAACTATATGGGATGGAAAAAGGTGTGTTATTCCGCTTGCCGTCGTGACAGCCCATTGAAATGTTATGACATTTATTTATTTTTAATAATCTTTCGATAGCGCCCACACACAATTGTTTGACCCATACCGTTCTTTAAAAAATCATTTCCTACTTAGAACCGCTAAACGGGACATATTGTCCCATGGGCAATATATAAATATATTAATATATCTAGATGCGATTTTCTTTTCAAGCAAGGCAAAGAACTTGCCAAAGATTACCTATTAAATAAAAGCGCCAACGCTAACTTGCCTATGTCAGATGCTGGAGGTTTTTGTCAGCGCTGCCAGGTTCAAATGTTTTATTACGAGGGCAAAAGTGCTAACGAATGAACATGCAACAGACCAGTATGTAAAAAATGTACTAAAAGAGTTTCGTACGTATGCGTTTCATGTGAATCAGGTCTTGATGAAGCAAATATGTGTTATAGGTGCTTGAAATAATTAATCTAGGTGCTCCTTTTGGTGTCGAAAAAAGTCTTGTCCTCTTCCTTTGGCCATTTAGAGCAGTGATGAAATCAAATTTTTGTAATGTTTCTAAAGGGAGTCATAGACGTTTACATATACCCAAATAACGTTGAATAAAAGACCCATTTTATTATCATAACAACTCAGCTAGTCAGTAGATTTTTAAACTTGATTACACCAAATTACCACCGTTCAACCCTGTAAGAAATTATTATTAGCGTTCATCATTAGAAGCCCTGTTATTAATGTAAAGAAAACTGGCCATGATATCATTTATATGTGGTTGATATGATCTCAAGTCGATTTTTTTATTGAGTTGCTAATAAAGCTTCATTATACCTAATTATGACGTTTATTAATTATTACACCATAAGAAACTGTTAGGTAATAATAAACATGTCTAAATATGTACACATAACGAATGGGACAAAATACGGTGGAAAACCCCGGCGATTTTAGTGGCATGTTTATTTTAACTGTTGCGCAATATCTTACGAATAACATTTATTTGAAAGCGGAAAATAGACTTCTGTAGAGCATTAATGAATGTTGCAAACTATAGCAACAGCCCTCTTGCTTTTCTTAAGCAGTCGCGGCGTTTTCTTAAGCAGTCTTATATTATTCTTTTATTGTGACGCTAAAAAAATCAAACGCTTGACTTCGGCTCGATTGGTAACGGATGCTCTGTCGGGAATCACGGTAGATAACGTTGACAGATCTAATCTAACGTTAAATTATATTCATAATAAAAGTTGGTAGGATGATTGCATACGAAAACATTCAAAAAATCATCGTTTTGTTTTTATTGTTGATGAATGCAATGCAATGAATAACGCAAATTTTAAAAATAATGCGCAAAGTGTTGTGAACTTTTGGAAGAAGGGAGAAAGGACTTTGTGACTCCTTAGAGAAAAGACGAGAACAGAAAAACAAACACCAAGGTCGTTGGAAGAGTCGAACAGATACCGAGTTTCACACTTTATCTCACAACTGTGGGACACTCTCCCGAGTCGTTCTTAAGCAATACCAAGACTACAAGGCTAGCCGGGCCAATTGTATTTTAATAGAGACTTTCAGTCGATTGGCCTCCTTCGTCTTGTAATGGGTTAGGCGATAGCTACGGTCGCCATGTGATGAGCGTACAGCTGTACCTCAAGCACCGTCGCGGTAGGTCAGTTTTTACTGACATGAGCCGAGGCGAAATAACACTTTTGTTCGAAGCGGACTTTTCAACACTTGATCGTCCAGGCGATCATAGAAAAATTTAGGAGGTTTCCCTTACTGGAAACGTTGGAGTTTAGAAGCCTTACCTTGGGTAGGGGGACATAACTAAACTTTTGAAATAAGTTGGAAGGCGAAGTATTAGGAAGCGTAACGTCCTATCTTGGCAGTCCGAACGAATCTGACTTACCACGGTCGGAATTGGTTTTATTTATACTCAATGGGTTTCATACATTTTGGTTTTGGAATGTGTTTTTGTCCTAATTAAAGGTTATTGATATGAGGTGCAATCCATACATTGTATTGGAGCGAGGTGTCTGTCAATTTGTGCCTATGCTGCGCTTTTAGTGTTTTTACAAAGGTTCTGGAAAGTTTCAACTGTTCTAGCCAAGGAACGGGTGCGTTGGTCGATCTTTGCCTTCACTGCGCTTTTAGTGTTAAGTTGCTATGCGTTCTCTGTTTGTCCACTTTCCCGCTGCGAAAATTCGAGTAGTTTCCTGCGCAGGAAATGTACCAAAGCCTGCGCTAGCCATCGCAGATTTTGGCTGGTCTCCCGCGCGGGACTTCAGCAATTCCTGCGCAGGCCGTCGCAGGGTTAGCGCCATCTGTTGGCGAAATGGATGAACTATTTATGGCGGCGGAGCAACAAAAAAACGGTCAAAAATTTTAAAAATATTGGCACCCATTTTTTCGTCCGCTTCTTCTCCCTCCTCACCCTGCCTTGCCTTACTTGCCTTGCGCTTCTGCCCGTGCCTTCCGCCGCCATTTGATTGGCTGTTGCGGTGTATGCGTTGATACTCATATGTGCATTGCGGTTGTGTATTGTTATTGGTGGGTGTTAGCATTTATTAATTTGTGTGTGACCTTGAGACGATGCGGGAGAAGCTGGATTGGGATTCATATTCATATTCATATTCATATTCATATTTATTTGTCTACCTTTTGGTTACACAAATGCTTAAATAATACTTATTACCTATGTTCCTAACCTAACAAAAATTAACACAAATTATCAAAAATTTGAGAATTTTTTTTTTTAGAAAATTAGAATCTAAAATTTAAAAATTAAAAATTAAGGCAGCACGGGATTATGGAGGGTTCTGATGCGGGATCGGAAAGAGGATAAGGGAAGGTTGAAATCAAACATAGAGTATACACAGTTAAATCGACGAATTGCACGAAGAAGGGGGTCATTACGGCCCACTGCAGTTCGGCGGGAAGGGATCACTAGGGGAGGGCGGTTTCGAAGAACACGGTTAGGGGCGTAGAAAGGGATAGAAGAAAGAAAGGAAGGAGAATCAATATTACCAAGGAGTAATGCGGCAATAAAGGTGGACTGGGCATGGGAACGGCGGTTTTCCAATAGTTCCAGGCCAAGCTGCCGACACCTGTCCTCGTAAGGAGGTATGGGGGAGGACAATCTACCCAGGATTTTACATATAGCAAACCTGGTGAACGATCGCTGCACCCGCTCGATACGTTCCACATGGGTTCGAGCTGTAGGGGACCAGACTATTGAGCAGTACTCCAAAATCGATCTGACCAGAGAGCAGAACAGAGTCTTCAGGCACATTGGGTCGGAGAAATCGCACGCAATTTTCTTTAGGAGACCCAATGTTTTCCGCGCCTGATTGACAACTGAGTCAATGTGGTGGCTGAAGGTGAGGCCTCTGTCAAGCAAGACACCGAGGTCTTTTACGACACAAACACGATTGACTTGTACATAATTTAGGACGTACGAGTAAGTGATTGGAGACTGCGAACGACTAAACGAAATGACGTTACACTTATCAGGACATAATGTGAGGGAATTACTAGAACACCAAGACGAAAAACGATCAAGAATATTTTGTAGGGAAATGCAATCTCTAGGAGACGAAACTGGGAGAAAGATTTTGAGGTCGTCTGCGTAGCAGAGGAAACACTCAGGAGGGAGGGTGGTACGGACATCATTAATAAAAATTATGAACAGCAAAGGACTTAGAACACTACCTTGCGGTACGCCTGCACTACATGAAAAGGGAGTCGAAAACATATCATTAAATTTAACACTATAGGAACGATCACATAGAAAAGAACGTAACCAAGATACAAAAAGATTATTGACGTCAAGTTGTGAAATTTTATTTAGAAGTAAGGAATGAGGAATACGATCAAATGCAGATTTGAAGTCAGTATAAATAGTATCAACTTGTTTAACTGACTCTAACTGGGATGATACGAAAGAGGTGAAGGACATAAGGTTAGTTGTTGTAGAACGGTTAGGAAAAAAGCCATGTTGCTGAGGGATAATAGTAGAAGAGGTGAGTTTAAACACATAGGTATGGATAATATGCTCAAATACCTTGGTTATTGCGCATTGTATTGAGATGCCACGGTAATTGGAAATGACAGACGGGTTACCTTTTTTGTGAATGGGAACTAGCCATGCCCGCTTCCACAGTAAAGGGAATGAAGACGAGGACAAAGATAGGTTAAACAATTTTACCAATAGAGGGACGAATAGAAAAGGTGACTTTTTTAAAACCGAGGCTGGTATTCCATCCGGTCCAGGGGAGAAGGATGGCTTAAGTTTTTTAAGAGCTTCAGAGACTGTTTTAACATTGACAATACCCTCAGCCCATGCGACGGAGTTTAAACCAGGCAATATGCCCTCAGACTCCGTCAAAGGTTGACTCTCCGGTCTAGACAGACCATTGGCGAAATGCTCAGCGAATAGGACACAGGTGTCAGCAGCATTGTCCGTAGTGACCGAACCGAGCGACATGGAAGTAGGAAGGGAAGAGGGATTACGACGCTTCTTGGCATAAGACCAAAAAAGTTTAGGATTACGGTATAACATGCATTGAAGCCTTCCAAGTTACAACCTATAACTGGCCCGATTATAAATACGAAAAGCAGAAGCGGCATATTTGAAAACTCTACGATTATACTCAGAAGGAGTTGAACCGAGTTTTTTGAGGGCGCGTGTTCTATCCGCCTTTAATGACCGCAATGTAGCATCATACCAAGGAAGGCGAGAGGAGGGTTTAGAACGAGGACAACATAAAGGGAGAGCTGCCTTAACAATATTACTAAATTGCTCCACCGCTACGTCCACAGTGGAGGGAGAATCGGTTCTAATTTCTAAAAAATTCCAATCAGAGTTGGTTATGATTTCCCTAAATTTTTCTAAGTTCATTTTCCGAAAATTCAACTCAGATTTGTTATCTCTAACATTATTACCATTATGCGGTAAAGGAACATTTACTACGAATTCCAGAGGTGGGTGATAATGATCTAATTTAACAATAGGGTCAATGCTACAAGAAACTGGTGAACATGAATATGTCACTAACTCATTAACAAAAACTAAATCTAGTTGCCTCCGAAAAATATTTACGACCCCTGAAAGTTGACGCAGATTGAATTCAGCTAATCCGTCTATAAAGTAGGATGAGGCAGGGTTAACGGCAAGCGGTGCGAAATAATCCTCATTTTGAGACCACGATAGTCCAGGTTGATTGAAATCACCGCATAAGACAAACAAATCCCTATCTTTCATGCGAGATTGTATTAATGTAATTGTATTGAACCAACCAATTCTAACGTCATACCAACAAAGAGTGAATGACCGTTCAGTTTAATTTGAATCCATAAAAGTTCTAACGAGCATTGGGATACTTCAATGTGCAGCGACAAGAGCTTAGCGGAACAGGCAATGAGTACGCCACCGCCGCGAGAGCAGGTACTGTTAGCGCTTGAACGATCACAACGATAGACGGTATACTTTCGGTCACAGAAGAGGGATGAAGGAATCGAATCGTCCAGCCATGTCTCAGTTAATATTATGACATCATAGCTCGCAACTTCGAGAGAGATGCGAAGATCCGAAAGTTTGGTTTTGAGACCGCGAGTGTTTTGGTAGTAAAATTTTAACGGAGATTTAGAGTGCGAGTGTGTAAGTAGTGTTGCTATTGCTGCTGTGATGATCGAGGAGGTGACGTCGAGACTGCAGTGTTGTTGGTGGAGGCAGTAATGTTGTTGTTTGTTTCCATATGAATAGATACATCAGTGTTTGTGGTGACAGGTACGTGTGTATTTGTTGGTGCTGTAGTGGTAGTGGTCAGGGGATTTGTCGACAATGTAGAAATAGGAGCATTCCTACGATCCGTGAACTCTTTGAAGACAGTTCCGATCGGCCACGATGAGCATAATAATGCTTTCTCCTTATAATCCGGCGACAAACCGACTTTAAACGAAGAGAAAGTCAGAGTGCGGACATCGCGGTTAAGTGGCACCAGCTTAAAAACGGTGACATCCTCGATGCCGATTTGCTCCTTGACGAAAGTCTCCACTTGTAAGATTGTGGCTGTCGGGCGGCAGCGCGACAGGTACAACCAGAATTTAGGCGTTTCTGGTGGTAGGAGCAATGTGGCATGAGCTGAAGTGGCGATGGGTGCGGTGCCATTTAGAAGCGGAGAGGTGGCGACAACGGACGGCGGAGAACGGTCCATTAAACGACGTTTTGCCGGGTTGCTAAGTTCGGTGGCTGGTGTTGACGAAAGAACTGGTGCTTTGGATGTCGATGTCTTGCGTTGAATGGTGAATGTAGAAGTGTGTGAAGCAGGACGAGTATCTGTGTGTTGATCGAGTGAGGATAGCATCGTGCGTTTTAGCGATTCCGCGGCAGCATCCATACGTGTTTGGAACTCAGCTGACAGCTGAGATTTGAGATCGGTGAGTGCCGCCGTTAGCTCAGCAATCATCACTGAGTGTCCGTTGCGGCGATTCTCCGAACAATTGTGGCAAAGCCACAGAATTTGAGAATCTTCTTTGATGAGATCCTTGACTGCGGCACTACTCACACCAAGACACGAACGATGAGCCCATCGCTTGCAGAAGCCGTCGCAAGTGTAAGTAAGTTCCTCGGATGACGAAGCACGGGCGCAGGTCAAACAGTGATCAGCCATGACGATTCAACAGGCTCACCGCGCCAAGGAGTATACACTTTATATCACTTATACAGGCTTTGAGCACTTGAGTATATGAACAGTTTATTGAGGCTTGCACACCTGATAATCAAAACACAGTGCAATGATAGAACCAGATCGGAATTTGCGAAAATAAGTGCACAAAACGCAAATAAAGCGGAGCGAAATGTAGTACGTGCTATCAGTGTGAGTGTAAGCGAAGGAATGGGAATTCAAAGTGTTATCGGTGTATTGATGGTTTATTTTATTTCGTGCCGCTGCTGATGAGACCATTTGATGCCCGTGCCAATCGAGGGTGAAATAGCCTATTTAAAACAAGCGTAGGAGAACGTGTAACACTAATCTAATATTTTTTTTAATTTGAACATGTTTGATGCTTAAACGACCTTCTAAGCATCATGTAGCACAGTGTATAGTGGCTATAAAATATATTTTTTTAAATGTACAGAAATAACTCCAAGGTATTTCAGGCTTCTTATTGATTCTATTTGCTAAGTGCCTACCATTATGTGAGCTTTTTGGACCTCCTTATGGCTACTTATGAGAATAAATTCCGTTTTGGCGTGTGCTATTTCCAACTTCATTTCTCGCATCCAATCGTCAATCCTGCCGACAGCATCCGTAGACAGCAACTCGACCTCCTCTAAACTATTTCCTACGACAGTCAGTGCAATATCGTCTGCAAACACGATGACCTCAGCTCCTGTGGGTAGGGCCAGGGTTAATACTCCGTTGTACATAATGTTCCACAAGGTGGGGCCAAGTACTGATCCTTGCGGTACGCCAGCAGTGATGGTAGCTATTTTTGTTCCCTCTTCCGTGCTATACTGTAGAACGCGCCCGCTGAGATAGCTTCTCAGTAGCCGACACAAATGCAAGGGGATTTTCATGCGCTCTAGAGCTTTTGCTATTTCCTCCCAGCTAGCAGTGTTGAAGGCGTTCTTCACATCGATGGTGATGATCGCGCAGTAACGAGCCCCACATCGCTTCCGTTGAAAGGCAGCATCACCCTTCACCAGTACCGCCTGTATCGCATCAACCGTGGAGCGCTTCTTGCGGAAACCGAACTGACGCTCTGATAATCCGTGTTCTCCTTCTGTATAGGGTGTCAAACGATCGAGAATTACCATTTCCAGTGCTTTGACCAGTACGTCGGTCAGTCCTAGTGGTCTTAGGGCTGATAAATCCCCTGGAGTCTTCCCTGGCTTTGGTATCAGGACTAACAACTGCTTCTTCCAATCTATTGGAAACTGTCCTGTCGTAAGTATGTTGTGGAAAACTTTTTGGAACACCCTAGGGAACATCCTCATGGCCACTTTGACTGCTTCAGCGGGGATACCATCTGGGCCGGGGGCTTTTCCACACTTGAAGCGATCTGCGAGTTTTTCAATCTCTGTGGTCGTAATAGGCACAGGGGTGGATTTTAGCGAGTCGATAATCGAATTCAAGAGCGGAGGGCCATGGGTAGGAAACAGCTGCTGGATTATCTGGAGAAGCTTCACGGGGCATCTTTCCACAGGCTCCTTGGGTCTTCTCTTGTCCATAAGAGTTTCAAAAGCCAATCCCCAAGGCTTCCGAGCTATTTCGTCCCGTAGCTCAAGGAATATTTTTCTTTTGCTCAACTTTATCTCCCTTTTAAGATCTGATCTTAACTTGACGTAGATAATTTTCAGTAACTCTCTGATAGAAGGATTGCTCTCGCGTTGTAGTTTCCTACGAGCAGCAATGCACTCAACTCGGTGCTTCTTGATCGAAGAATTCTACCAGTATTCCAGTGGTCTGGTGTTTATTGGTGTTTTCCTTCTAAGCATTGTGACGTCACACGCTCGGCTCAATGCAGACACGAGCTGAGAAGGATTTGCAACGTCTCCAAAGTCACCGAAATTCAGGGCCTCTACAAACCGGTCTTCGCAAAAGCTCTGTGTTTTCCAGCCTCTTATATCCGTTGTCGACGCCAAAGTTAGTTTACTCGTTTGCCCCTGTGCCCCGACACCATACCGTATCACACAATGGTCGCTGCCTGTAAAAGTATCGCTGACGCGCCAGTGTAGGTGCCAGGCCAGAGATTGGCTACAGAACGTAATATCTATTATAGATGTCCTTTCGTTTCGGCTGTAGGTAGCGGTTGAGCCGACGTTTCCCAGAACTACATTAAGTTGGGCAAAAGTTTCGAGCACTGCCTCTCCTCTGTTATTTGACCGTTTACCGTTTAAGCGCTGTACATAGATTGTTAAGCATTTCATTAAATTTTTCTGGTTCCCAGCTAGGAGGTGCATAGCAGCTGGCAAAGAATACTCCGTTAACTTCGGCTATGCAGAAGCCTTCGAACGTATTTGAAACAACCCGCTGATTGGGATATCTTCGCCCCGCCCAAATTGCTGCTGCGCCAGTTTTATCAGCCACCCAATTCGTAGATCCGATTGGAGCCCTGTAAGGCTCTGATATAATAGCAATATCTGCTTCCTCTTCAATCAATACCTGGCTCAGGAGGTCCTGGGCTGTTGCACAGTGGTTCAGATTTATCTGGACTACTTTCATGATATTATTTTTTTCGTCACTAGGCAGAATGCTCCACTCGAATGATGCGCGTTGAAACCAGCTGGACAGAACACACATCGAGGGGTTTTTCGGCACGCAGAAGCAAAGTGACCTTCATCTCCGCAGCGCAGGCAGCATTTACTCCTGTCTGGACCCTTGCAGTCTTGCGAGATGTGGCCCGTTTGCCAGCAGCGGTAGCATTTTCTGCTCGGAGTGCTGACCCGCACTGGACAGACTGACCAGCCTATTTGTATTTTTCCTACGCTCTCCGACACCAACAAGGTTTTTCTTCTAAGGGGGTTGATTGACCAAGGTTGACTAAGGCGTGTTCAACCGGTGTTTCTTCAACGGCAACCACTGCAGGTGATGCAGAATTCTGTGCGTTTTCATCCGGGGGTGACCTTGGTGTCTTGCCACTATGACCGAAAAAAGCACTTAAGTCCTTAAGGGCGGACCCTAAAGGACGCGGATGAAGGGAATCGCCTCCGCTCATTCCGCTATTGTTTGTGTGTGTGTGTGTGTGTGTGTGTGTGTGTGTGTGTGTGTGTGTGTGTGAGTTTGCGCGCGCGTGTTTGTGTGTGTGTGTGCGTTTGGAAACCTCAAAACTATTTGATTCTGATGCGTACATTTTCATCCGCTGCGGCTACAAAGTCGGTGCATTTTCGATCTCGCTACCTGAGAAACAAAACAACCATTGGCATTGGCATCTTTGCTATCGGCTCTGCTGTTGGGGGTATTAAAAAGACACACGATCTAAGCAAACGTGCGTGTGATATGTTGCACCTTTATTTATAATTCAGCTAGCGAACGCAAGTGGAAACAACATTTTGAATTGAATTCATACAAAAAAGGATTCTGGATTTGTTTATTACGGTGCGCGTACCTGTCCGTCCAGAATCTGGTGGCTTGTTGGTTTGGAGTAGTTATCATGACGCTGATTGACGGGCAATGCCTTGGAATGGGTTCGGATCGGTAGGTTCATGTTTTGGTCGAGTGCATTCCGTGTATTTGTCTCGTCACAGCGGTAGCACGGCAACAACAAAGTCAAGACAAACTCTTACCCGGGTGTGGACTGCTACGCTAAGTTCTTTTTATTATTATTATTATTATTGGCGTAATAGCCAACGCGATCATGCCGGCCTTTTCAGGACTTGAGTACCACGTACCCGGATAGTCACCTCTTGCTACGGCGGACGGTTCATACGCGGTTAGAACCCACCACGGGCATGCAGATGTGAGGAATCAGGTGCCGCAGGCCCGTTCCTATCCAGCGGGCAACTTGCATATTGCCACACTGTCTCCTGCCCGATGCATACGCTGCAGGCAGGAGGAAGGATTCACCTCCACAATAAAAAAAACACCGTCATGAACCAGCGGCAGATCTAACGGTAGGCGGACTAGACGGTCGCCGAAGATCTCTGGTCTGTAGTATGCCGTATGTTTACAAGTGGACAGAGCATTAGCGACAATGGCCCCCGGAAAGATGGTCGTTGGGGCCCCGTGGCTGTAGAACCATTTGCCCCCCCCCCCCCCCCCCCCCCCATGCCGGCAACAATTTTAGGGCCTATGACCGATGATCGTAGGAGTCCCCCTCCTTCCCTCCCGCCGGCAATTTAAGTATACTGTTCAAATCTCTCAACAGCTGTGTGCCAGTACCCTCTCCTTTCAATCAGCAGCTACCATTCACAGGGGCCTCAACTTGCCTTTCCATCTTTCCGCATTTACAGGGCCCCCGATTCCCTCAATCCGCCACTGTCATCAACACCTTCCTTTCTTTGACCGATGGATCATAACATTCCGGAAGAAAACACATTTGGCGAAAGTGTTGCACACATACGCACGCTCACACCCTTGCGCAGACGGCTCAGTCTATCTGCGTAATCTACAACATACGAAAGCAAAAGCTTAGGGTAACAAAGTTATGCTTAATGCTTAGCACGTTCAGATCGATGACAGGCCCCTGGGACTGCCAGTGGACTTTCCAGTATGCCGGTTGTTGTGGACAGACCGTTGCCTCATCCTCAAGGCTCACTGTTGACAGCACGGCTGTCATCCTGTGACGTCCTCAGTGAGGATCGCGGCGCGAGCAGGACCAGTCGTCCTCTCCCCGCATTGCGTGTGTGTGTGTTGCGCTTATATTATTTATATACGTGTTATTGTAAACGATACCAAAGATAGGAGTAAATATACACATATTCTGTTTGTGCCGTACACACCGTCTCATGTTTGTTTTGTGCGGACACAACAGTGGCGACGAGGATGGGATCCTCCTCGCGTAGGGGGGGATCCTACAACGAACCGACGCAGCACGGAGACCACCATCGCGGTTCCACCATCGCGCAACCGCCATCGCGCAGGATGGGCACGCTCGGGCTTGCCTCATCCTCAAGGCTCACTGTTGACAGCACGGCTGTCATCCTGTGACGTCCTCAGTGAGGATCGCGGCGCGAGCAGGACCAGTCGTCCTCTCCCCGCATTGCGTGTGTGTGTTGCGCTTATATTATTTATATACGTGTTATTGTAAACGATACCAAATATAGGAGTAAATATACACATATTCTGTTTGTGCCGTACATCGTCTATGTTTGTTTTGTGCGGACACAACAGTGGCGACGAGGATGGGATCCTCCTCGCGTAGGGGGGGGATCCTACAACGAACCGACGCAGCACGGAGACCACCATCGCGGTTCCACCATCGCGCAACCGCCATCGCGCAGGATGGGCACGCTCGGGCTTGCGCGAAGCCCCGAAGGGATCGTCACTCCGCTGCAGCACTATACCGGACAAAGCGAGGGGACATTCCGCTTTGGACCGTCATCACACGGCATCACCGCCGCCCGCTGCAGCGTCATCGGACACACACTGGTGCAGCATCGTCATCACGGCACCACAGCCGCCCTTCTGCACCAGCATCATCGCGGAGTCCGATAAGGCACAGTGCTGAGGCATTTCGGCTACCCCCTGTGGACCTTCATCGCCGGCGCTCCAGCTGCACAGGTGCGTCTCGACGGCGACACCACTGTCGCCCCTGTGCAGCACCATCACATGTGTCCCGAGTGCACAGTCGTCGTGCGCGGCATCACGGTCGCCCGCTGTGCACTCGCATCGTCATCATCATCACTGTTGGAACCTTATAACAGCAGTTTAGGATGGTTCCAACGACCTGTCAATATTATCGTTAGGAAGAGAGAAAAGAGGAAAATAGAGGAGGAAAAGAGAGAGAATATGCAACAAAATAGCATAAAAAGGGCTCGAAAGACAATCCGCGAGATTATTACCAAATAACCAGCGGAATAAAGAGACCAATTTTTTGGCAACATCTTACGATTAAAACTAAAACTATCGAAGTGTTCGGCATTAAATTATTTTTCCGCTTCGTTTTCTAACAATCCAAAAAATTGCGGTCAACTATCGAGTCGAAATATCGTTTCGCGGATCTAAGTCAAAGTAAGTCGCGCGGGCGTTTCTATCGCGTAAATAAAACCCTGTGTCGTGAGTGATTAGTGAAGGGAAGGCAGAGTACGCGTCGTATGCGGAGGGTGAAACTAGCTACCGAGAAACGAGTCCAATGGTGGAAATCGAGAACGTGGCCATTGACCCTAGCGGAGCATCGTTCATCCTGGGAACATTGCGCGAGGCTGCCATCCCGTCGGAAGTAAACACCCCCGGAAGGTACATTCCTGTGTCAGGAAAATTGATGCCTTATGAGTGGGTGCAGAGTAAGGCGGGAACTTCACATCGCTTCAAATTCACCACGTCGGAAGTAGTCACCTTGAGGAGCATTCCCGAAGCGGGAAACGCAAGACCTCGCAAACAGGTGCAGAGTAAGGCGGGTGAGTTGCACGGGTACGAGACGCAAAGATCGCGGGTCGGGACGGAAGGGACGCGATCCGCGCACGAAGGTCGACGATATAAAAAATATAAACTCCAACGAAAGCTGCGGACACTCAATGACGAGGATGTCAAAAACGGCTTGACGCAGCACACAGATTGTGACATTCCGGTGAAATTGGAAAAAGATTTCACGACATGGTCTCGCGGCGTGGAACTTTCAATGAGTAAGAGCACAGCGAAAGAAGATGGCCCTTCGCGAACCGGAGGTCATGACCTACATAACTACAACACTCACACCAGTAAGGACTGCGTGACACAACATGTTCAAACACTGTATCCGATCTATCTAACACATATACAGTATCTGAACAACGCAACACACTCGCGACTGATGTTGCATATCGGATATGCTACAAACTGCAAAATATCGATACGCTTGATGTATATGGTATCTTTGAGAAAAAAAGAACATTATGAACAGGCAACACGCACTAGTGAAAATACGCAGCAGTCCACAGAACACTTGAAGGACACTAAGCACTCAGGGTTCCAAATACAGCCTTCACAAACGGCCAGCATCGCACAAGATGATGGGACAAAGGCGTACCTTGATTGTATGAGAACAAGGAAAGCCCTTGCGAAGGTGTTGATCGCTGCATTATGGAGCTGGTTGACGGTCTACGCGGTGATAGTGACTTGTCTTCATTTCCGGCACGACCTGGTACATAAAGATTCAGAAACGAACCTTTTCCACGCCAGAAGAAACTACAGCAGATCGAGCCATATGGTGGTAGGTTCAGAGGGTAGCCAGCTATTTCGGATTCAACCTCAACACAACCAGGGTTTACACAATAGTAAGGCCCATCCCGGTTACCGCAACTCGAAGAGTCTTCAGCTGTTTGAAACGAAACAAGTAGCGGGCGTCGTTACACCCGTAGCCTTACGGACGAGTCTAGAGGAAACTCGGGTTCTCTGGTGTTCCATACTGCCATGAGGTCAGGAAGATGGCATCATCGCTAAAAACGATCTTCCCAAAGCAGTTGCAAAGCGACCGACGCAAATGCGAAGTGTTGAGAAGCTCAATTCGGGAACAAAGGTATGAAAAGTTGTTAACCTAAAACAAAAGCAATTTCATTTTAGCTAAAGCAGTGAACCGACGATGCATTAACTTAACCAAGGCGGGCGAACAAGAACTCCCAGCGGAGAGGAAACGAGCAGCAGCTGTTTAGGTTAAGCAGGCTCCCAAGACAAAGCCCACGGCATGCGTGTATATCCTGTGAGCGTTGATATGAATCTTGTAAATTAGGAATGTAAAGGCAAACTTGCGATAGCTGAGCTTTTCACATGGAAACCAAGTGATAAAAACGAGCTTTAAAACTATAATTTAAGATATTTGGATAATTCAGCATCGTCGAAAGCACATGTAATTAGCGAACGATAACAACAACATGCAATTTTAACTTGACAGATCGGTATGAAGTGCAGCGACAGTTGAAGTAAAACGCCAGGAGAGTCAACTGCGCCACACTTGGGGGGACATTGTTGGAACCTTATAACAGCAGTTTAGGATGGTTCCAACGACCTGTCAATATTATCGTTAGGAAGAGAGAAAAGAGGAAAATAGAGGAGGAAAAGAGAGAGAATATGCAACAAAATAGCATAAAAAGGGCTCGAAAGACAATCCGCGAGATTATTACCAAATAACCAGCGAAATAAAGAGACCAATTTTTTGGCAACATCTTACGATTAAAACTAAAACTATCGAAGTGTTCGGCATTAAATTATTTTTCCGCTTCGTTTTCTAACAATCACCATCATCCTGCGCGCCCTGCACAGCAGCTCACCAGCAGCGACATCACGGTCGCCCCTGTGCAGTGGTACCGGCTGAGCGGTCCAAGCGCGCGCGGCACCACGGCCGTCACCTGCTCAGCCGCACATCGACGCCCCAACGGCAACAGCATCCGGAGAGCTGCCTCATCAGCATCATCGGTGTCCGGAGCAACAACAACAACACCAACAGCAACACCAACAACAACAACACCGACAACAACAACACCGACAACAACAACACCGCAGCGGCTGCAACGGAACGAGCGAACGCAGCACATCGGCTGCCCCCTGTTGCAGCCCGCAACGCTCATCCCGTCGAGCGTTAGGCACGGAGGCCGGTCAACACTCTCCTCCCTCTCGTACACAGCGCCACTTGAGCGGCACGCTTGCTACGCCGGTTTTATTTACATTAAAACCGCTGCGTCGGCTTAAGCCGTACCGGCCTAATTAAAACGGGGAGATGTTGTGGACAGACCGTTGCCTCATCCTCAAGGCTCACTGTTGACAGCACGGCTGTCATCCTGTGACGTCCTCAGTGAGGATCGCGGCGCGAGCAGGACCAGTCGTCCTCTCCCCGCATTGCGTGTGTGTGTTGCGCTTATATTATTTATATACGTGTTATTGTAAACGATACCAAAGATAGGAGTAAATATACACATATTCTGTTTGTGCCGTACACACCGTCTCATGTTTGTTTTGTGCGGACACAACACCGGTTTCACAATCAGCTTGCGTTCTAGATGCCGGCAGAAAGGAAAGTTGATGAAAACTGAAAACAGAAAGGAAAGTTGATGATGCCGGGCTGAACGTGTTAATGCGAATTAGGGTTCAGCGCGTTGCACACCAAACCCTCCAGCGTAAACTAGCGATTCCTTAGTCATTTTTATATTGCAGTGTTTGAACTCATTGCGCATTTTTAATTTGATTTGTGAAAATGCAACTTCATCGCCGCAATGTTTGTTAACGGCATTTTTAGGCGCCACAACAGCTCGCGAGCATTGACCACACGCGAGAAAGAGATGGCGCTATGGAGGGAAAAAGCACGGGCGACGACTGACAGCGATTGGCCGTCTGACGCCCCAACACATCCAAACCTTCGCAGCGCGCTCAGGCGAGAGGTATGAGGCGGAGCCAGGGACGGGTAGCTCGACGAGGTGCTTGATAAATTTGCAGTTGGAGGGAAAATGATGGCATGATAAAATTCTCCGAACGGCATGATTTCTTCCGTCGCTTTGCGCAGCGGGTTTGCTGCAGTAACGCTTGAATTGCTTATGTTGCGCGTTTCGGTTGTTTTCTATAATTGTGTCTCAATTGTTTTTTCTATGAACGGTATGGTCTGGGTGTGTTGCTATGGTGTGGATTGATTTGCTGATGTGTTAGAATGAATGTGTTGCAATGGTGTGATTTGGCTTTCCGAAGTGTGTTACAATGTGTCTATAGCTGATAGTGTGTATTATAATAAGTTCTGTATAGCAGATATGCTACAGTCTCTTCCCAGCTATTGATGTTTGAAGTTGTATTTGGCGGGAGGCGCGATCGGTACCAAGCACATTGAAAAGATTTATACGGTTCTACGCTTCTCTTTTGACGCGGAAAGTGTGTGCTTTAAATGTTAAGTGACGATCAAAAGTCACTCCTAGGATATCGGCTGTTCGTGTGTTTGGTATTACTGTGTGTATCTTATGGGTTTTAGTGTATGATATTTGCTATTGCAGATGTGAATTATTTTGGATTTGAAGTGTGAAATTGTGTAACTGTCCAACATGACCATTTCTGAACTATGTTGACTCCTTCTTGTAAAATTGTGCGTGATTCAGTTCTATTGTTAGATGTTGAGACAAGAACTATATCATCAGCATACATGAAACATTTTATGTTACTAGGCATAGGGCGGAAGAGGGATTCTATACTAATCAGAAAAAAAGAGTGGGAGAGATAATGGCACCCTGGGAAACATCATTCTCTTGGACATGCAGGTCGGAAGATAGAGTTTCAATTAAAACTTTAAATGTGCGATTTGAAAGGAAGCTTTGAAGATACGCTGTAATGCGTCTTTCAAAATCTCCCATATTGAGCTGTTCAAGCATTGTATGTCGCCAGGTTCTTTCAAAAGCTTTTGATAAATATAATATTGCGCAGTCAATGTGGTGGCCTCATGGGTTGTGGGTTTCTAAAAATTTGTTAAGTTCGGCAAAATACAGGGCGTTCGGGATAATTTTGACAGTTACATTTTTGTTTATAACTCGTGATCGAGTTGGCAACAAGGAAAACAACCAATACGTCATTCGACAGCTAAAAATGTACGGAACAAGCAGCGAAAATATCCCGTGATAAAAAAATGCCAAAAAAGAGTACATTGTGGAAGCGGATCACATGCATCATGATGATCCGCGCCGGACGCGACAACCGCGACATCATGCAATGCGTGCAGTGTTCGCTGAATACGGTGAAGGCGATCCGGAGTGAGCTGGGAGAAAACAGCGACGACGACGAAGCGGTGGCAGCACAAAAACCATATTCTCAGCGGCGGGATTGCGTGCAGACCGACGCTTTCCTGGCTAACCTCCAGGTGCACGTAATGGAAAATACAGGGATCGGGATTCGGCCGTTGGTACGTGAGATGAGGGTGGCACCATCCACGATGAAAATGGCCCTGAATGACCGTCGTGAAGCCTTGGATCACGAGAGTGGCCAACGGCAGACCGTACGTGTTCCAGCAGGATTCCGCTCCGTGCCATACAGCCTCCAAAACGATAAAGTGGTTGGCGGCCAATTTCAACGACTTCACCGCGCCGAATGTGTGGCCTCCCAGCTCCACGGAATTTTATCCAATGGATAGTTTCGTTTGGGGTGCGGTGGAACGGGACACCAACAGAACCTCCAGCAACACCAAGGCGCAGCTGATGGCGAAAATCAGGTTCGTTTTTGCGGCGCTACCCCGCGAAACCTTTGGCCAGGGCTTGTTCCCGGTTCCGGAGACGGGTGGAGGCCGTAATAGAAGCCGAGGGCGGATATTTTGAATAAAATGAATAAAATACATGGTAAGCTACTATTTCTAAAACAAAAACAAAAATTTCCCCGATGATTAATTTTGCCATATTTTTTTTTCTTTCTCCGTAGGTGACTGTCAAAATTATCCCGAACGTCCTGTATGTCTCAGTACTTTTCCCACCTCTAAAAGCGTGTTGATTGGTACTAAGAAGGTTGCGATCTTATTTTACCATTCTCTCTGTGATATTGCCAATGCAATTCAGGAGAGAAATGGGGCGGTAGCTATCTATTGCATGTGGTGATTTATTGAGGTTTGGAATGAGAATTGTTAAACAGGTTTTCAAGTCATCCAGTATGTTTCCGGATCAAAATTTTTATTGAAAATCGGATGAAGAACAGTTTTGGACCGGTAGGAGGGATTTCAAAGCATTGGATAACCAATGTTGTCCGGGCCTGCAATGATATTTATTGGGAGCTCAATTAAGCTCATCCAGAGAAAAAAAACTATTGTAATTATGGTCGGAGGCGTCAATGGGTTGATGGGGTCTGGACTCAGAGATGAATTTATGGCTTAAAAAATGAGATGGAAAATTATGTGTTGCAGATGTATCATAAGTATTTTACTACAGCCTCAGGTATTTTAGTCGGTGGAATGATCATCTTTGCTGGTTTTAGAAAGATTGGTGCAGATTTGTAGTTTTTACTGGATACAATTCCCACTTTCTGGAATATTGTTTTGGCGGTTATCTTAGAGTTAATTTTAAAAACAAATTAGCCCCAAGATAAATCTTTTGCAAATTTGACGGCTTCTCTTAATTCCCTACTCTTCAGTGTTTTACGACGAGTCTTAATGGGAAGAGTAATTGTTTTATTCCACCATGGGACGGACTTTCTGCCAACTGCACTTTTGTAAGGCCGCGGGGCCATGGGGATTCTCAACGCTCATTTTCTCAAGCACTCATGAGTGCTTTTGAGAAAACCTCGTTCTCAGCGTTTGTCGAATCGGAACAAAATCGGTTTTGAGAATCTTTGAGAATCTTTGAGAAAGTTGACGATGCAGCGATCGGCTAACTAAAATATGGAAAATTGTGCTATTTGTTTATCGGAAATCACTTTGGAAAATGTATTCAATGTTTATAATTGAAAACGTTAAAAAAATATGCGATTAAAAACTGTTTTTCTATTTAAAGCTCTAAATAAAGCTTGAGTGTCTATATCAGTCTCTCAGGGTGAGAAAAAACTGACGACGGCCACGGGCTTGAGTCTGAGAACAAGTTTTGAGTGCTTGAGAAACTTAAATGAGTGCTTGAGAACGTTTTCTCAGCTTGAGAAAGCCCCGTGGCCCCGCGGCCTAAGAGGGAAATTAGTTGAGGCTACATTTGTTATTATTTGTGAAAGCGTGTAAGGGAGGGAGGATCATCTAAGAGTAATGTGTATAGAAATCTATGTTCTGTTTTTTCATACTTCCACCTGGAACGTTTTAGAGAGCTGTGGGTTAGTTGATGACAATGGACAAAAAGTGGGTCCAATCAACAATATGGGTATCGTTATGAATGGAAAAACTAGAAGCTATAGAGAAGAGAGTACAAAAATCTAAAATAGTACTTTGGCCACTATTGGGACTGGTACAAGGTCTGTTATCAGGATAGGAGATATCAGGTCACAATTAGCCCGTTTGACAGCTTCCATCTTGGACACCGATTTTGACAACATTAACTCCACTTGTACATGTATTTATGGTTTTGTTTACGCTTCGATTGTACGCCAAAACGGATTAAGCGGATGACGGTTAAAACATTATTAGCGGAATTTGGGGCAAGTGTGCCACCTTAAGCATTTCTAGTTATAACTCACTAAAACGAGTTTTTCAAAAGCCAATTTAAATCTCATAACCATTTTACATCTATTTCCTCACTAATAATTGCGATAATGGGTTCGACTCTTAAGCTTTCCTCATTAATGTTTTCTGTGTAGCAATTGTTGGATTTTTCGATTTTGTTCTGATGTTTAGTAGTAACGTGGGAAAAATTTACAAAAAAAAACCCACGAATTTTGTTTTAGAAACTATCCTATCTAAATATGCTAACTAAACTAACTAACCTAGTTATGCAAACTACACTAACTAACTTTACATTAAATATTACAAACAAGACCATAACCTATAACTAAGCCTAAAATTTAGCTAAATTATATGCTAAACTACCAATTGAGGCTAAAGAGTAGAGAAGGCCCCGGGAATGTTGTACGATAGCCAGGTGAGGGCATTGCGTAGCACATACGCAAACTCCGATATCGTGTATGCGGATTGCATAAGATATGGCGTATAACGATTGAAATGTAAATTTAAATTTTCGTTGGCGGATATTTGCTTGAAATGTTTCGATTTTAATTGAAATTTATACTTTGACTATCATTTCTAGTGATTAGGATTATAATGAAAAAATAAAAAAAGAACAGCAAAGCCATTTTGCTCCAGTACCTATTATTTTTTCATAATCTCTTTACTTAAACTCTAGTGAAGTTTGACGCTGAGTTACTTTCCTGTGGCTGTAAGATTGCTTTTTGCGTAGGATGTATGTAGTAAGTTGACTAAGTTTTAAGTTCTTTGAGCAGAAAGGAAAGATTAATTTTTATTTCGTTACTTTCCGATGCTTCTGGGAAAATTTTAATATATACCGCTGTAAAAATGTCACGGCAACATTTTCTCGCTCAGAATTGTTCAGTTTAAATAAAAATAAAAATTTAATTTGGTTTTTGGCTATAACATTAATTCTTTTTTCAAAGCGTTCCGTTAATATTCGTGTATCAAAAAAGTAATTTTTGAAATAAAGACTTATAGGACTAAACAGACTCACACATCACGCAGTCTTAGTATCACATAGCCCAGGGGTCTCCTAACTTTTCAATTCGCGGGCCGCATTGCTTCGCAAATAACGTTGTTTTGACGATACTTTTGGTAATGAGAACGTTTAAATCTCGTTTTCATATGAAAATACTTAATGATTATTTTTAAAAACTGCATTTTCTTTTATAGTACCTTGATTTTTGGAATGGTTTAGTAAAAATTAAAAATTTGATGAAAATTGTGAAATTAATCAGATATTTACATTATCCTTTGCAACATCACCGCGGGCCGCATTATAGGCTCTCGAGGGCCGCATGCGTCCCGCGAGCCGTAGTTTGGAGACCCCTGACATAGCCTGATAGTCAGTAAGTATCGCAAGATCCACCGATGTTGCATCAACAGATAAACAAAAAGGAAAACCACTGCACTTGTTAGCTCCATGTCTGGTCACAACCCATTATGGTGTCAGGATCAGTTTCAGTTCTGATATATAATTGGAATCAGTTCCAGGGCCACTATGGGTTAGTCAGTTCTAGAAACGATAGAAAAAGCTTCCAGCATAAATATTGGGTCAGGATCATTTCCAGGACCGATATGTATTCAGTGTAAGTTTATGGAATGAGTTCGGGATCAACTAATCGACTTTGGTAGTACGATCGGTATGGGGTTAGTTCCAAAACCGGTACAGGTTTGGTAGCATTTCTAGGACCGGTATGAGACCAATATCTGTACCGGGACAGGTGTCGGATCTGATGGAATTAAAAGACTGTTTTAGCGTCATAATCAGCATCAGTAAGTGAGCCTCATGAGTATTTTGTATTTTAGAGGCACATGGGAAATGCGTTGTTTAAAATGTGCACACCCTAATACCTTTTATAATTAACCTATTAATTAAATTACGTAGCTCAGTGACTAGTGCAGTTGAAAACAGAAAATGAATAAAAAACTAATTTATGGTATCCGTATGAAATAGTCAATAAATCGCTGTTATAATTTAAATGATATAACAAAACGAAAATGTTTAACACAAAGGTTTATTCTTCTACATACAGTCATGTTGATATTTCTTATTGTGATCTGTTTTGAATAGTGGTAAATTCTGTATCTCACTCCCTTCGTTACCAGTTTTGATTAGAATTTTCTG
Organism: Anopheles gambiae; assembly: GCF_943734735.2. Lineage (NCBI taxonomy): Eukaryota > Metazoa > Arthropoda > Insecta > Diptera > Culicidae > Anopheles > Anopheles gambiae. The sequence continues at coordinate 54,589,900 of NC_064602.1, forward strand.
TTAATGAAAATGACTGTCAATGTTTCAGTAAATTTTGGTTTGTTCATGGAATGTATGTGTCAGCCATGGTTAGTTAAACAAAAATTAAGACTAACATAAAAAAACAGACTGATCTTAAGAAATAGAAACAAAAGGTGATTCGATGTGAAGTATGTGAGTTCAAGGAGGCATGGAAGTCAAAAAGATGGAAGAGCTTATTGAAACGTCGAAGGTAGACTAAAAACGGATCAAAAGACCCACCATTCGTTTTAACACAGCTGCCACATTGTTTAATATATTAATTCATTCCTAGTTTTTCAATAAAAACATAAAAATCATTTTGAGCTCCATAGCTAACTGGAGCATGATTTAAATTGAATAAAGCATCGAGTGACCCGGTAAATTGAGCAATTCTTAACCGACGAAAGATCGATGCCTAGCGCTTAGTTTGTGTAGTGCTAGATATCCATTTGAAAACAACATCTCACTTTCGAATGAAAAATCAAAGCTCTAAAGTGAGACAAACGAATGTGAGTTTGTTTTTTTTAAGCAGTCATGTTATTTTTTTTTTATAGTCATTTATTTACACTATTACAGTATTTCCTACGGTTTATCGAATCTTCCTCTTCTTCTTTGGAACAACAACCGTTGTCGGCGAAGGCCTGCCTGTACCACTCATATATTTGGCTTTCTGTGACACATTGATTACCATCACAGGTTAGTCAGTCCTATGTATGGGGACACGGTCCATTCAGGGCTTGAACCAATGACGGACATGTTGTTAAGTCGTACGAGTTGACGACTGTATCACCAGACCGGCCCCGGTTTATTTGTTGGTTCCCATAATTTTTTGGGCTCGTCTCACGATTTATTCGTCGTATCTTTTATATGTTTGGTTTGTTCCCACAATTTGTTGGTATCGTCCGATTTATTTTTTTAATTATTTGTTTAATTATTACGGCCCGGCCGATACGGCCTATGTCCGATTAGACATCAATACAATTGAACCATGCAAAGGATGCAAACGCTCTGGGCGTGTTTGAGCGACACATCCTTTGGAGTGGTCTTTGGCGGTGTGTTCGAGCATGGAGTGTAGAGGAGAAGGATGAACCACGAGCTTGTTGAGCTGTACGGCGAACCAAGCATCCTGACGGTGGCGAAAGCTGGCAGGATACGATGGCTGGGGCATGTAATGAGGATGCCCTACTCATGCCCCACCAAGAAAGTGTTCGATAGCGATCCCCAGTTTGGCATAAGGCGCAGGGGAGCACAGCGAACTCGATGGCTGGACCAGGTGAAGCGAGACCTGACGGAGATCGGATGTCTGCATGGATGGGAGGCTGCAGCCATCACTTCATTATGGGTTTGCGCAATTTTTAAAATTTTTGAGACTGTCAAAGGATTAAACATATCATTCTTTATTTTCTTCTGTTTGGTGTACGATTAAAACTGAACGATTTCCGTAGCTTTAACCTGACGGAAAGCTGTTGGACAGAAAACGGTCTCCGTTTGAGTCAGGTAATGCAAATGACCTTCGTTCACTTAGATATATCAAACCAGAGACAAATCGAGTTCTCTAACATGGATCATAATAGAAAATGAGCATTTTTGATACTTTTTCTAAAACACTTGAGTCACATAATTGGCCCTATACTCTCGACAGGTTTAAGAGAAAAATATATTTTAACGATTTTAAGAAGTTTTTATTATAATTTTTTAACGTAGGTTTTACGAGTTTTATAAGAATAATTATCAAAATTATTTTTCGAACAAATAAAAAAAATCGAAAAAAAAAATTCTTTACGTGTATTGTATTGAAAATACAAATCAAAATATGTAAACATTTTTTTTTATAATTTTTAAATGGCCATGAGAACCATCAATTAATTAGTGATGTATTTAGTATTCAATCAAATTAGTGAATAACGGTTCTAAACTGATTCGATCAAACAAAAGCAAAAAAAAAACCTCAACAGCGATTTTGTGGTAGACTCCAATAATTTCCCTTTGCCACATACATATTTAAGGAATGTAATCCTAGCCCGATATTTTTTCCCATTTTTCTACGATTGCTTAAACGTAGTGATTGCTAACACTCTTTTAATATTTCGCGCTCCGTTCGTGGGGCAGCAACAACGACTACACAACAAGGTGTTTGTTGCTCGGGTTACCCCAACTCGACAACCGAATACGAAATGCTAGGCTGGCTTTTATCGTTGGGCTTCTCAACGGTAGCATTGATTGTCCGGCTTTGCTCTCGTCGATACAGCTATACGTGCCTGCAAGAACCCTCTGCCCTCGGGCGATGCTGGCCATTCCAGAGACAAGGACCGCCTTCGCCTCTCGAGACCCGTTTTTGCGTATATGTCTTGCTCTGAATGCGGCATCTGATGCGTATGAGCCCGGCATGACGATAGCAAATGTGTTGAGTCGCATTAATTTGCTTCGCGCATCTCGCCAGAATCTTTAGCGCCCTTGTTATTGTTGTGTAAAGTGTGTGACTATATATGTTTTATTGTACTCTTATCTATATCCAGTGGGCTTATGAGGTCCGTCGATCATTTTAATAAATAAACAAACAAACAAATATATTTATAAAAAACGACGATGATTGTTTAAAAAAAAACATGAGTCCGTTGTTGAACAGGCCGGTCTCGTAGTACAGTCGTCAACTCGTACTACTTAACAACATGCCCATCATGGGTTCAAGTCCCAAATAGACCGCGCCGCCATACGTAGGATTGACTATCCTGCTATGGGGGGCAATCAATTAGTCACTGAAAGCCAAACCCACAAGAGGTAAAGGCAGGCCTTGACCGACAACGGTTGTTGAGCCAAAGAAGAAGAAGAAGAGTCCGTTGTTAGTTGGTTATGCTAATCTCGTAACGAGGAAGAGTCAATAAATAGGATTTTTATGTACAGTTCGACAACAAAAAACCATTTTGTTCTTTTTTACTTACAGTGTATAAAAACTGTAGTGGAAATCATTTTTAATTTTTAAGTTAATTTAAAAAAAAACGACGACATTGCTTTAGCCTGGATACCATTTCACTTGTATCCCGTTCAATTAAATAGAAACATAAAAAATAGAAACAAATGAAGTAAGTAGGATAAAGGAGAAGCAGATCACAAAATTGCTTCTCTGTGATTGGCTACACTGGACCCCCCCTATCTTGTGATGAGCTTTATAAAATATAGTTTATTTAAACTTTAAAATCACTAACGCTTGTGCAGCAGCACGATGGTCATATATACGGAGAAACGATGAACGATGGAAAAGGATCGATGTAACAAAATAAAAACAAGTTATAAAAAAAACGATGAGCGCGCTAGACGCAATACTGGCCTGTGCCGTATTACTTGCACAGAAAGAAAATGTGCATCAATCAGCAGGAGGATCCAGCTACTAAAATTATATTTGGGAATGAAGCCACAATCACGGTACGAATAAATGCATTTATGTGATCTTGGAAATGTTATGTTTTATGTTTAATTTTTCTTTTGTTATTTCTAAAATGTGTAAAGTACGATGAAAATTACAACGTTATTATTAAAATTAAATACGTCAAATAATGATTATATATATATATGTATATATATATATATATATATATATATATATATATATATATATATATATATATATATATATATATATATATATATATATATATATATATATGTGACTATATATGTTTTATTGTACTCTTATCTATATCCAGCAAAACGGTGATCTGAAACGACAAACAAAAAACACAATACCCCCGCCCCAGTTGGTATTGTGTGAGGGACTCGTCGATCTCCACCGTTAGTCCTGGGCCTCCTATCAGCCGCCTATTCTCCTCAAAATACGCACTACATTTTTCCCTAAGAAGCTTAAACCATTCGTTAACCGTTTTGCGGTTAACACCTGACTCGGCCCTAGTACGCTTCACGTGCGAGTTTTGCGACGACTCGAAGGTAATGCGGAGAAGTTGTGCAAGCGACAATCTTGAGTTTTGGAACACACTACCCTTTCGGATAGAGCATTCCGAACCTTCACAATTGTCGTTTGCACAAATCCATTTGTACGCATTTCTTCTTTGCGTACCTCGCAAAACCATCGAGTGGTGGCACTTCTCACATTCCTGTTCTGTCCTTAACAATCCTGCATCCTGCATCAGTCGCACTACCTGTTGCCTATCCTGCGTTAAAACCGCTAACTGCTCTATCGACTTAACCTGGCTAAGCTCGCTCATTTCTTTGTCTAAATTTCTTTGCTCTTCACTTTTATAAAATCAAATTTTCGATAACTGCTGAATAAATCACCGCTATGATTTTCAAATTTCCTAAACAATAAAAAAAATCGCACAAAACACCAAAAACACAGTTTAACACCAATCCAAAAAAAAACACCTTTGCTCGCGATGCTTTGGCTGTGATTTATTGCTGAAGCACAACCGATTGTTTACATTGTGGTTTAACGGTTTAACTGTCAAAACATGCAAATGACCCTATTGCCCCAACTTCAACCCCCGGGTAATTAACTGATAAACACATACCACCCACACGAACAAATAATTTATTATTAGCGTTAAAGTTAAAGTTCTACGTTTAAAGTTTTAAATGCATTGGAAAAAATATGTTCTATTCAAATTACCGTATAAAACAACTAACGATCGTAATTTTATCAGTTTATCAGTTTATCGTACTGTTCTCTCGCTCTCAGGCAGTTCGAATTTTGGTTTGAGTGATGGATTTATATATATATATATATATATATATATATATATATATATATATATATATATATATATATATATATATATATATATATATATATATATATATATATATATATATATATATATATGTATATATATATATATATATATATATATATATATATATATATATATATCGACGGACCTCATAAGCCCACTGGATATAGATAAGAGTACAATAAAACATATATAGTCACATATATATATATATATATATATATATATATATATATATATATATATATATATATATAATATATATATAGAATATATATATATATATATATATATATATATATATATGTGACTATATATGTTTTATTGTACTCTTATCTATATCCAGTGGGCTTATGAGGTCCGTCGATATATATATATATATATATATATATATATATATATATATATATACATATATATATATATATATATATATATATATATATATATATATATATATATATATATATATATATATATATATATATAAATCCATCACTCAAACCAAAATTCGAACTGCCTGAGAGCGAGAGAACAGTACGATAAACTGATAAACTGATAAAATTACGATCGTTAGTTGTTTTATACGGTAATTTGAATAGAACATATTTTTTCCAATGCATTTAAAACTTTAAACGTAGAACTTTAACTTTAACGCTAATAATAAATTATTTGTTCGTGTGGGTGGTATGTGTTTATCAGTTAATTACCCGGGGGTTGAAGTTGGGGCAATAGGGTCATTTGCATGTTTTGACAGTTAAACCGTTAAACCACAATGTAAACAATCGGTTGTGCTTCAGCAATAAATCACAGCCAAAGCATCGCGAGCAAAGGTGTTTTTTTTTGGATTGGTGTTAAACTGTGTTTTTGGTGTTTTGTGCGATTTTTTTTATTGTTTAGGAAATTTGAAAATCATAGCGGTGATTTATTCAGCAGTTATCGAAAATTTGATTTTATAAAAGTGAAGAGCAAAGAAATTTAGACAAAGAAATGAGCGAGCTTAGCCAGGTTAAGTCGATAGAGCAGTTAGCGGTTTTAACGCAGGATAGGCAACAGGTAGTGCGACTGATGCAGGATGCAGGATTGTTAAGGACAGAACAGGAATGTGAGAAGTGCCACCACTCGATGGTTTTGCGAGGTACGCAAAGAAGAAATGCGTACAAATGGATTTGTGCAAACGACAATTGTGAAGGTTCGGAATGCTCTATCCGAAAGGGTAGTGTGTTCCAAAACTCAAGATTGTCGCTTGCACAACTTCTCCGCATTACCTTCGAGTCGTCGCAAAACTCGCACGTGAAGCGTACTAGGGCCGAGTCAGGTGTTAACCGCAAAACGGTTAACGAATGGTTTAAGCTTCTTAGGGAAAAATGTAGTGCGTATTTTGAGGAGAATAGGCGGCTGATAGGAGGCCCAGGACTAACGGTGGAGATCGACGAGTCCCTCACACAATACCAACTGGGGCGGGGGTATTGTGTTTTTTGTTTGTCGTTTCAGATCACCGTTTTGCTGTCGATCAACGGATACATTTATAGTTTTGCTTGCAGCAAAACAAAGGTAGGTTACAATTATACTTACGTACCATTTTGTAACAAACTAATTATTGTAACTATTTTTTTCAGTAACTTTTATGTGCGACATGTAACCACCAATCCATCTCAGAACCATGTCCTGTCGACACTCTCACCAAGGACGGTTTTATATGATGTATGCGGCGTGCGGAGTGAGTGTCAAACGGTACGTGGTTAATACTAAAAATAAGAAAAACAATTGCTCTTGTAGTCACAATATATGACACATTTTCTTTTATATTGCTTACAGATACTTCATCTAAGCTGCTCAACGTTTTCTTCCTCTGCTGCGGTATCGGAATCGTAACATCGTAAATATGGTGAGTCCTTCATAGCACATGATTAGTAATTCTAACCATTAACGTGCCATATTATTTCTTCTACCAGGCCCCAGCGACCTATTTCTATTGTTGCGACAAGTGTCAGCACGCGTCGTACGAATCATCGGTGGTATGCTGTCCGAAGAACAAAGCTGCCACAGCTGAACCCACAGCCCGATTGCACGATCAGCACAGTTACAGCATAGCGTAAGGTTAACAGCATAGCGTAAGGTACCTGGGGCTCGCGTTGAGCTAACAGCACGGCACCGTCAACGACACGATCGGTCACCCAACGCCATGCCCGTCGAATGATCCGCCCTCCACCGACCCGACCCCCCCCTTTTATTTTTTTATCCGAAATTCGTCCTTAAGATTTCCACCTGCTACAGTTGTATTGGATGCGTTATTCCGCTGTTCCGCTCTGGTGCGCTTTCCGAGAGAACAATCTCTCATCGGCTGACGAGCATGAGTGCCCGCCGTCTTGGTACCGGTAGGTAGGGAGAGGAATCCCGGCTTTAGAGGAAAACAATTAGAAGGTCATTCGAGTCCACAATACAACAACGAGATCAACAATCCGAACTGAATGTAATGTGTAACTTAATAGAAAATAGCTTTGTAAAAAAAAAACAGATTAAATAATAGAACATAAAACGTTTTACTTTTTTATTGGCGAACTATACACGAACTACACATCGTACTGTTCTCTCGCTCTCAGGCAGTTCGAGTTTTAGATTAGGTGATGCATTTATGTATGTATTTATTCATTAATTGACGTATTTTATTTTCATAATAACGTTGTAACTTTCAACGTACTTTGCACATTTTGTAAACAATAAAAGTTTTCTACGAATATGTACATACATGCTGTTTTGATCATCATTTGCAAATCATAAAATATTTAAAAAAAATAAGCATAAAATATAAAACATTACATTTTTAAGAAAACATACATGTATTCATTCTTATCATTATTGTGACAACATTCGCAAATATAATTTTAGCATCTCGAGCCTCCTGAGTAGTACTGCACAGGACAGTGATACGTCTCTCGCGCACGCCTTGGACGATACATTCGCAGTTAAATTCTTTTTTTATGTCATGCGTAGAGACTTCGAAATGTTCGGACATCTAGCTATCGTGGAAAAACATACGCAAATTTCACGATATACACATGATGGGTCACCGGAATCGCACCCACGGCTCGGAATCGCTTCCGAGCAATGCTACTCCGGCTCCGATTCCGAATAATTCAAACGGTCGATTCCGCCCGGAGCCGTCGGAGCCGTCCGGAGCCACTAGTCGACAGCTGGAGCATTCGGAGCCGTCCGGAGCTGTCGGAGCCGTCGGCGCCGTCCGGAGCCGTCCGGAGCCTTCGGAGCCGTTGGAGCCGTTGCAGCCGTCGGAGCCGTCGGAATTGTCCGGAGCCGCCGGAGCCGTCGGAAGCGTTGGATTTATGCATATGGTTATCCTCGATGGAAAGAAGCAACGCATTTCTTTTGCGCTAACAAATCAAATGTGGTTCTAAAGAACATACGTAGTGTAACTAACACCTTTTAGAAAACACAATGGATCACTTTTTGACCCCAATTTGAAAACAGCATCAAGCAGTCTTCTGAGTTGCACTCCTTACACAAGAAGGGATTACGTTATGTGGAGAAAACATTCGTTTCAATTAGGTCTAATGCCGTTCAACGCTGGGTGATGTGATCTATGTGATATGATTTGGATAACGTATGAGTTGGAGTGATGAGTTCTTTCTTTCTGAGTGATGAGGCAATTTCTTTGACCTGTACATAAATGCTCGCCTTACGAGTTAACAACAGTACGAGATGTTACAAGCCGTAGGTTATCCAGCCTCAGCTACAGCTGTATTACCTATTTTATATAGGTTATGCGGATTAAGTGATCGAACGCTACATATTCGGCGTTTGCAAAAGCTGCTTTGAGACCAAACGCTCCATTGGATCATCATCTTAATCTACCGGGCAGTTAAAAAAAGGATGACGAATCTTTATAATCAGCTGCTGTGAGCCAAGATAAAAAAACTGTGACATATTCATATAGCGCTATTTGTTAAATATAGCCTTTATGATCAATTTGATTCGTAAGTATCCACCCATCCAGTTTGCATTATGGACCATGTATAAATATTTTCGTGTTTGGCCTGTTTCCACGTTTTTTTAAAAAGAGTTTTGCTATACCAATACAATCGTCCAAGTTAAAAAAAACCACTTGTCACAGAGCAATGTATATTCACACCTAAATCCTAAAAAGAACAAAGGTAAATTATTGCTTGATAGCGAAAAATTAACGACGGTACTTATCGTCACTCAAGTGTCTCACTTTGTGTGGCGTGTAAGGTTTGTTGTAGAAAATGTTGTAGCCGCAAGCGTTTTTATGCGATTATTAAGAGGAATGACTATTTGTCACCATAAAGTTGAATGAAGGTATCACGAATTGTGATTACATTGATACATTGATACAGTCATTTTCGGGATTGGTTCAACCGCTTCAGTTCTGAACAAACTTGATTTAGATGATCAGTCTCAACTTTTATTATAAATTGACGACCGGATGTTTAATTTGGGAGTACGTAATTATCTGCAAGTAAACGAGGAATATTTTACCAGATGCAATCAAATAGGGCACTATATAACTTAGTTTATAATGTATAAAGCGCTTCTGAATTTGATAATTTGCAATGTTTACACAGCAAACGATTTTATAAACAACAATGGTGCTATGCTGTCAATTTGCACAGTGGTATCACAGATCAACCAATTCAGTTGGCGCGATTATCCGGGCCCGTACCCGAACGTTCGTTTTTAAACATAATAAATAAATACCGCTTAAGCGAAGCGAAAGATATTCCTATCTATTTTCAGTTATTTTCTCTAATATCTAACTTTCAAAAACTGCATCAACAAAGCATCAACACATAGGGAAAGTCTGCAACTGAATACGATTTAAACGCCATAACGATGATTTTTTTCAAATGTGAAAAACTTCATGAAAATTTATGCGAAATATTTCAACCGCTTCAAACCCTTAGGCGCCGATGGCTATGCTATGCGCATAGCACAAAAATCATGCCCGAATAAAAAAAAAGATGGCCGACACCTGCCGTACTTTTTGCTCACTTGCATCCAAGTTGCGTGCAAGCAAAACTTGTAGGGCCTTCTCTACTCTTTAGCCAAATATTTTCGTGTTTGGCTTGTTTCCATGTTTTTTTGAAAAGAGTTTTGCTATACTAATACAATCGTCCAAGTTAAAAAAAAACCACTTGTCACACAGCAATGTATATTCACACCTACATCCTAAACAGAACAAAGGTAAATTATTGCTTGATAGCGAAAAATTAACGACGGTACTTATCGTCACTCAAGTGTCTCACTTTGTGTGGCGTGTAAGGTTTGTTGTAGAATATGTTTTAGCCGTAAGTGTTTTTATGCGATTATTAAGAGGAATGACTATTTGTCACCATAAAGTTGAATGAAGGTATCACGAATTGTTATTACATTGATACATTGATACAGTCATTTTCGGGATTGGTTCAACCGCTTCAGGTCTGAACAAACTTGATTTAGATGATCAGCTTCAACTTTTATAATAAATTGACGATCGGATGTTTAATTTGGGAGTACGTAATTATCTGCAAGTAAACGAGGAATATTTTACCAGATGCAATCAAATAGGGCATTATATAACTTAGTTTATAATGTATAAAGCGCTTCTGAATTTGATAATTTGCAATGTTTACACAGCAAACGATTTTATAAACAACAATGGTCCTATGTTGTCAATTTGCACAGTGGTATCACAGATCAACCAACCCATATAACAATTTTCACCACAAATTCACCTCAAAACCTCTTGATTTCAGCAAAACAAGAGGTTTGGTGAATATGACGTCAGATGCAAACGGCGGTTTGCGAAAAAAGGGGGTGGGGCCACGACCGTGCGTGGCTTGTACCTGTTTCCGCTCTGTTCGCTATGTATTTGTATTTATGTGTGTATTGTGCACAGCTGTTCTTGGTGCGTTGTGGCTTTTAATCTGAGGGCGGATCTTCGTTTCTCTCGCACGTTTTTTTTTCGCTGCGTTTCTTTGCTGTGATAGAAGAGAATATTGCAGGAAGAGCGTAATTATTTAGGTTTTCATACTTTACCGGCGTTGTGTTGGATCCATCGTCAATGTTTTCGGCTATCTTGGTTGCACGTACCTGCCTACGCTATGAGTGAACAAAATACTATTCAATGCGTTCTTGTTTCTTGCCATCAATCTCTACGCAAAATAAGTGGCCGAGCGAGTCTTGGAGATCGAAATGATCCTTTGAGTTCGCTAGAAGGTCTCGAGAAGAAAAACCCTAGCACGCTCGCATGTCAATTTGTCTTTGTTTTCTTCTCCATCTGAGAATCATAAATGTGGCCATTAAGGGCCAGCTACTAGCGATGGATAAATTTGAAAAAACACCGGAATCGCTGCCGAATTACTCCACAATAATCGCAAGTTGTGAAAGGTAGATGCAATCTCGGTAATGTTTGGTGTCATCTTTTGTAGCCGACCAGGACTGGCCGGTTGCGTTAGTCGGTAACTTGAGCCGTCGTATTCGTTGGATCCATCCGAAGCCGATTCCAAACAGCTCGTGACGGCTGCGGATGGCTTCGGACGGTTCCAGGGGAATGCGTCGATGGGCAAAGGTAGTCATTCAAAATTCCCGATTTTACGTACAAACGGCCGTTAATACAAACGGTACCGTTGCGCAAAAAGTTTTTTGATTGATTCAAATGATCATCAGCGAAGACCTACCGGCTTTTTAATAAGAGCGGCATGTATGAAAATTGAGCAAGCTATAGCAAGCGCAAATATTCTTGCTCTTCGTATGTGTGGCTCTTCTCTTATTCCCTTAGCTACACTCTCTCCATGTGTTGTCACGCTCCTTGTTTTATATCACTCTTTCTCTTTCTTTGTCACCGCTCATTATAGCATCCTCGCTCTCCGTATGTGTTGCTGTTTGCTTCCTACATAGTTTCTTCTATTTCTTCCTCATCCTTCGTTACTCCTCGCCATGGCATTCTCGCTCTCCTTATGTGTTGCTCTTCGCTTCCCCCTTTATTTCATTCCCCTCTCTCTGAATTAACAGAGCCTCTCGCTCGTCGCAACCTGTTTCTCGCTACCTCACACCCCGTTTGCCATAGAAATAATTCCCCATTGTTATATGGGAATTCAGTTGGCGCGATTATCCGGGCCCGTACCCGAACGTTCGTTTTTAAACATAATAAATAAATACCGCTTAAGCGAAGAAAAAGATATTCCTATCTATTTTCAGTTATTTTCTCTAATATCTAACTTTCAGTAGGAAAGACAAAAGCATCAACACATTGGGAAAGTCTGCAACCGAATACGATTTAAACGCCATAACGATGATGTGATGATGATGATGATCAAATGTGAAAAATTTCATAAAAATTTATGCGAAATATTTCAACCGCTTCAAACCCTTAGGCGCCGATGGCTATGCTATGCGCATAGCACAAAAATCATGCCCGAATAAAAAAAAAGATGGCCGACACCTGCCGTACTGTTTGCTCACTTGCATCCAAGTTGTGTGCAAGCAAAACTTGTAGGGCCTTCTCTACTCTTTAGCCAATGAATGAAATGAATGAAATGAATGAAATGAATGAAATGAATGAAATGAATGAAATGAATGAAATGAATGAAATGAATGAAATGAATGAAATGAATGAAATGAATGAAATGAATGAAATGAATGAAATGAATGAAATGAATGAAATGAATGAAATGAATGAAATGAATGAAATGAATGAAATGAATGAAATGAATGAAATGAATGAAATGAATGAAATGAATGAAATGAATGAAATGAATGAAATGAATGAAATGAATGAAATGAATGAAATGAATGAAATGAATGAAATGAATGAAATGAATGAAATGAATGAAATGAATGAAATGAATGAAATGAATGAAATGAATGAAATGAATGAAATGAATGAAATGAATGAAATGAATGAAATGAATGAAATGAATGAAATGAATGAAATGAATGAAATTTAAGAGTGGATGGAGCGGCCGGCGGGTTAAAGGTCCACTTCAAATCAGGGCTAGTAAACTCTTCTATCAAAGTGTTTTCGTCGACACTCTTTCTGGCCTCCTTGAGCTCTCTCGAAGCTCCTACGAAATTCGTACCTCGATCACTAATGATCTCTCGCGGCGTTCCACGCCGAGCGAAAAAACGCCGGATCACTAGGATGCATGACGAACTCGTCATTGAATGCGCGATTTCTAGGTGGATGGCTCGTGTTGTTAAGCAAGTGAAGATCACTCCCCAACGTTTCTCCACGCGGCGACCAACTACTACGTTGATCGGCCCGAAATAATCTATTCCGGTACATGTGAACGCACGCTGAGCTATAGCCGTTCTTTGTTCAGGAATGCACCCCATCAACGGCGGCTCGGGAACAGCTTTCCGATTAAGGCAGTGTTGGCAGTTTTTTCGAACCCGTTTATACTCCGATAGCAATCGCGGTATATGGTATCTGGATCGCAGTTCATTGATGACGGTCTGATGGTTGCAATGTTGATATATCACGTGGTAGTGATGAATGATTAAATCTGTCCCTACATGCCGCCTGGGCAGTATCACGGGCATCCGAAGCGGTTCGTCCACTGCAGTGCAGTTTGCAAGCCGGCCACTTATTCTCAACACACCATGGTCGTCGAGTGTTGGTGAGAGTTTGTACAGTACGCTACATTTTTCGCTGCCTTTTGACCACGGATGTTTTAATGTTGGAGGATTCTCGAGGCACTTGATTTCTTGCGGAAATGCTTCTCGCTGAATTTGCTTCAGTATTATCTGTTCAGCTCTTTGAAGCTCTTTTTGTATCAGCGGTTCTGTTGCGATCGGTGTTTTATTGGCCATATGAGTGCAATTGTTCAAAAATCGAACGACATATCCAACGGATCTCAGAAGTCTATTCCACTTAGAAAATCGATCGATTTGGATGAGTGGCTTAGTTGTGACATGGAACAGCAAGTTGCGACGTAGTTCTTCTGCTGTATCATTAGGTCGTGTCGGTGAAGCTGGCCAATCGCTCTCCGGTTGCCATAGAAAGCTCGGACCCTTGAGCCATCTGCTGTTGGTGCTTAAATCGGGTATTTTTGCCCATTTCGTACCATCGTCTGCAACATTGGCTTTCGTTGATATCCACTGCCAATCGTCTACTTTGGTCAACTCTAGGATTTCTCCGACTCTGAAGGCCACGAATTGACTGTATCGTCTGTGATCTGAACGTAACCAACAGATGACGTCCCTTGAGTCCGACCAAAAGATTGTTCTTGTGATTATCAAACGATGTGATTTGTGTATCGTATGTGCGAGCCGTGCGCCAATCACTGCTGCCTGCAATTCTAAACGGGGAATCGATAGAAACCGTAGCGGTGCTACTCGAGTTTTTGAACCTATTAGAGCGCATTCTATTGTTTCTCCTTCTTCAAATCGGAAATAGGCAACCGCTGCCATCCCATTTTCACTTGCGTCGCAGAATATGTGAAGCTGTACGTTATGAGGTAGGGCCGACGTACGCTGGCGGTAGCACCTTGGTATTTTGATCTGGCAGACGGCAGGTAAAATGCTAGTCCACCTTTCCCACTGTTCTGCTAAACGGCCGCCAATCTGCTCATCCCAGCCGACACCAGCGCGCCATATTTCTTGCAGCAATACTTTCAGGAACATCAACACGTTCCCCAATAGACCCAAAGGATCGTAAATCCTCATAAGGATACGCAGCACTTCGCGTTTAGTCGGCAGTTTCGCTCCTGCCAGTAACTGCTCGTCGTTTCTAGGTGAGACTTTGTACATGAATGTGTCGGCTTGCGTGTCCCACCACATTCCCAATACCTTTTTTGTTCTCGCATCTGTGCCAACGTTAACATCCTTCTCTATCTTTACAGGTACATCTAGCTGTTCCATCACCAAATGCGAGTTCGAGAGCCAGTTTCTAATCTCGAATCCGCCTTTCGCATGCACGTGACGTACGTCCTTCGCCAGCTTAATTGCTTCGTCTTCAGTTTCGACACTGGCGAGCATATCGTCGACGTAATGCTCCTTGACAATACATTCAAAGGCACGAGGAAACTCATCTCTATACTTTTCAGCGTTCAAATTCTTTACATAATGCGCGCAGCAGGGCGAGCACGCCGCCCCAAACGTCATAACGGTAACAACATACACGTCTGGAGCCTTATCAGTCTCGCCACCAGTGTTGCGAACGGTGACGTTCATCGACATAAAATTGTAAACATTCATTCGATTTGAAGCTTCCCATTCCCTTCTCTCTCTGTCATTTGACATTCCCGTCAAAAAATGTCATTTGACATGAAGACATTTTCAAGATCATTCATTTGACATTCGCCAACCTGTATGAATCGTGAACTGTGTCGTATTGCAAACGGTTGTATTCATGTCAAACTACAACAGAGCGTGCGGTGCAAAGGCTTTCGTTTCACTAGTTTTTGCTATTTCACTAGAATCCCCATATTCAGCGACGATACACTTCATAATCCTCCGATCGTATCGATTTGTGTTGTTCAAAAAATGTCAAATGACATTCAGACTACATTGTTTACATTTCATGTCATTGCATCAGCTCTGACGGTAGCGACACGAATGAATTTCGTTTAATGACAGTCGTGTCGTGGAAGCATTGAATGTCATCAGCCAAAAATTATTTTGACCGGCTGTTTACGGTGACTGTCATGAAAAATGTCAACAGTTAACAACACTGCTCGCCACCGTTCCATAGAATCATTTGACTGCGCTGATCCTCAGGTAGCATAGCCACTTGAAAGAACATCTCCTTGATGTCTCCTACTACGCCTATTCGATGCTCTCGGAACTTATACAGGACCGTCAGGAGGTCTACCAGCTGATCTGGACCCTTGAGCAGGAACGTGTTTAAACTGACTCCGTTAGACTTGGTGGCTGCGTCGAACACTATACGGATTTTTCCTGGCTTGTTAGGATTCGTTACCGGAAATGTTGGCAAGAACCAGTCTGTATTCCGTTTATCAGCTATTTAGCTTGGTGTGAGGCGCCAGATGTAGCCCTTTGATTCGTAATCGTTCATCTTGTCGATGATAGCAGTTCTCAACACCGGATCTTTTTGCATTTTTCTTTGCAGGCATTCGAAACGTCTTATGGCCATGAGTTTACTTGGTGGTAGCTGAACATTGCTATACTTCCGCAGTAAACCTGTTTCATAACGATTTCCTTTTAAATGAGTCGTAGTTGCAAGGATCTCCAACGCCTTTTCATCATCTTTAGAGCCAACTGGATGAGGCAATTTGGTAATGCCCATCAAATCGATCGCAAAATATTTCTTAAGCTCAATATCGATTCTATCGTCGGTGCTGTCTACACACGGGCAAACTTGTGGGCTATGATGGTTTAGGAAGCCATTCGCGCCATTACCGGTATTCGTTGAGTACGATCCATACACTATCCAGCCCAATCGTGTCTTGGCGGCAACGGGTTCATGTGGCTTTCCCTCACGGTATGTCATCGGATTACCTAGATGGCAGTTGTCCATACCAATGAGAATCCTAGGCGTGATGTCAGTGTATGAATTAAGCTTTAAGCCTCTCAAATGCTCGAATGTGCTTTGAAGTTTATCTGCGCTAAGTGACTGTCTCGGTAGCGCCAGACTCTGTACGGTATGCACATTTGGTAAGACATACACCTTGCCGATTTCATCACGTCCTGACAAACTTAACGATACCCTCACTGAATTCTTCTCCTCTCTTTTCTGATTTCCGGTCCACCAGAGGCACAACGGATGAGGAGTTCCTTGCAGGCCAAGTTCTTCTACCAAAGCATGTTCGACGAACGTGGCGGACGAGCCGTCGTCCAAGAACGCAAACGTATCAACTTTGCGGCCATTGCCGTGAAGTGTAACCGGGACATAACGGAAGAGTGGCGGCTTCGCTAACGCGGTTTGGTGGTGGTTGCTCATATGGTGTCCGCCGGTTCCGACTGATAGCGCTTCGGCTGTGGTTCTCCGATCATCATGAAGCAATCTGTTGTGCAGGAAAACGCAACCATTTGTGCCACACGGCGTTCTTCTTTCACAACGATTAAAGTGTCATTCAAGATATTTGCGACAAAGATGTTTCTCTCGCACTGCTCGCCAACGGGCGTCTATGTCCATGGTAAGAAAACTAGGGCAGCTTTCTACGTTGGCGCATTGTTGTTGGCATACTGGGCAATGTGGTGTGGCTCTGCTGGAACTCGATGCAGTGTGTCGCGCTGGAGCGGCAGTGAGATGCGCATTCACGTGTCGATGTTGCCTGTTCGCTGTGGCATTCGATGCTGTTCTTGTATTATACGAACTTTCTGGAACGTGTACCGAGGAAACAGTCACCAAACTGGCTGCTTGGACCAAATGATTCAGCCAATCATTGAAGCTCGACAACGTTACACGTCCCAAGTTCATTTGATGACATCCCCAATTGAGCTTTAGCGACGAAGGCAAGCGTTCCCTCAGCTCGTATAACAGAGCCACGTTGAACATGTATTCGTCGAGACCTGTGGCTGTGATTGTCGCCCAAAGATTCTGGACTGCGATCCCAAAGTCTATCAGCGTATCGAGACGATCCTGTTTAGGCGCGGGCATGGCGCGCACCTTATTTACTAGCGAGTGAACAATAATTTCAGGACGACCGTAGAGCATTTTTAATGTGCTGATAACGTTTGGTACATTGGACGGATGCATCAAGAGGCAACGTACTGACTACAACGCCTTTCCCTTCAGAGCCTTTTGAAGTCGGTCTAGGTTGTCCACATCGCTGTAGACGTACTCCTCCGTGGTGTATTCGAAGGAGGAAAGAAACATCGGCCACTCCTCGGGGTTGCCGGCAAACGTCGGCAAGTCCCGTAGCCGTACTCCACCGTGTCTAACCGTGTATTGCATCTGCGAAGGATCAAAGGCTGAGAAAACATTCGCCTGAAATCTTTCCGGAACGATACTCACGCGTGGTTGCTGAGAAGACGTTCCCTGATGACCAGTTGCGCTTGTTTGCTGATGCGTTGTTCCCTGATGACCGGTGGCCTGGAACGATTGCATCAACTCGTTCCGTTCCCTGAGCTGCTTGATCTCCAGGTCTTCTAAAGCTCGCTGTAGGTCACGATCTCGATCAGGCTGCGTGGCTGGAGGCTAGCTGGGTCCAGCGTTCTGGTCTGCGTCTCTACGCCGAGTCGCAGAAGTGCTAGCTCGCGCGTTGTAACGCAGAAAATCCGGGAAAGCAATGCTCGATCGAGACGGTGCGCTCGCAGGTTCACGGTCCGTGTTGCCGCGGCCAGGTGTACCTTGCGTTAATCTCCGCGGTACGGGCACGGCCGAAGGAAGGAGCACATCTTCGGCGGTTCCCTGGCTGACTGGGGAGACCGTGCCTCCACATTGCGCGTTCAGCGACACTCCAAGGCCCCGTGATACACTCGGGCTTAACTGAGCGATTTGCGCGGTTAGCCAGATGAAGCTTTCGTTAGCCTCCCTGGCTTGCTGGACCAAGTCCTGTATCGAAACAGTGTCTTCCTCTAAATCGTGCACCGGGGAAAGTTGTCGCACTGTCGAATTCGCGGCGGGGTTGGACTCAGCGTTCTTGCGGTTCATGTTCACTCACCTAAGCTTCACACGGGCTTTCACAAATTAAGAAGTGAAATTTTTTAAAATGTTCTAGAAGCAAAGTTCTTTCTTCAACTCAAACTTAAAACGTGATCTTTTAACTCGTAGTTTGCTGCACTACTTTATTGCTCTAAATCTTACAACGTAGCAAAGTAAATTTCGCGGCGGATCGGTTAAAAAATTTCACGTACGCTTTCTTACGCTTTCTGACTTGATCTCATGGAGCTCGCGCGATGGCCGTTTTTCGATTCGCGCGGCGATGTTTTTTCTGCTCCCTCTGGTAACGGCAAATCGGCGACGTTTCGGTTCGGCTGTCAACGGCTTATCAATAAACACAAATTGTAAACAACAATTTGTCACTTTTCGCCGACCTCGTTGTTTTCTACAACAGCGATGCTAATTTCCCTACGGCAAACTGGGATTTATAAAAGGCAATTTAATTAAATAATTTTAATTTAAATTAATGCAGAAGGCTTATGGCAATCGGAATAGTCATCACAAGAACACTGAACTTCACTTTTCACACACCACACTAAGGATTTCGGCCGAAGTCTCAACGAAAGCTTGACGCAGAAGGCTTTATTAAATTATTTGAATGCTGAAGGCGATGCTATTACTATTAAGTATTTTTATTTTGGTAATTTTAAATAAAAATTTAATATAATCTGCTGGCCTGGATGCGCTCCTATCTTGCTGGTCGCACATACTGCGTGAAGATGGGACCCCATACGTCGCGCCGTATCGATGCTTCTGGGAGTGCCGCAGGGGAGTAACCTTGGACCGCTGCTGTTTGTCATTTTCCTGAATGACGTAACACGGTTGCTCCCTCCTGACGGCCACCTACTGTATGTAGACGACGCGAAGCTGTTCCTGCCTATCCGTGACCGGTCAGACCAACTCCACCTTCAAGCCACTCTAAGTGCCTTCCAGTCATGGTGCTCTTTGAATGGTCTTGAATTGTGCGTCGAGAAGTGTGTTGTCGTTACGTTTGCGAGAAAGCGGTGCCCCTTAGTGTATGACTAAGCGTTAAATGGATCTACCATTGGTCGCAAAAGCTGTGTCACGGATCTAGGAGTGCTCCTTGACGAAAAGTTGAGCTTCCACGACCAGCTAGAGCACGTTGTCACTAAGGGTAACCAATTGATCGGCTTACTAAAACAAATAGCACGAGACATTGTAATGGGTTAGGCGATAGCTACGGTCGCCATATGATGAGCGTACAGCTGTACCTCAAGTACCGTCGCGGTAGGTCAGTTTTTACTGACATGAGCCGAGGTGGAATAACACTTTTGTTCGAAGCGGACTTTTCAACACTTGATCGTCCAGGCGATCATAGAAACCTTTAGGAGGTTTCCCTTACTGGAAACGTTGGAGTTTAGAAGCCTTACCTTGGGTAGGGGGACATAACTAAACTCTTGAAATAAGTTGGAAGGCGAAGTATTAGGAAGCGTAACGTCCTATCTTGGCAGTCCGAACGAATCTGACTTGCCACGGTCGGAATTGGTTTTATTTATACTCTATGGGTTTCGAAATATTGGTTTTGGTATGTGTTTTTGTCCTAATTAAAGGTTATTCATATGAGGTACAATTAATACATTTTATTGGAGTGAGGTGTCTGTCAATTTGTACCTATGCTGCGCTTTTAGTGTTTTTACAAAGGTTCTGGAAAGTTTCAACTGTTCTAGCCAAAGAACGAGTGCGTTCGTCGATCTTTGCCTACACTGCGCTTTTAGCAATAAGTTGCTATGCGTCTCTGTTTGTCCACTTTGCCGCAGTAACGCTTGAATTGCTTATGTTGCGCGTTTCGGTTGTTTTCGATAAATGTGTCTCAATTGTTTTTTCTATGAACGGTATGGTCTGGGTGTGTTGCTATGGTGTGGATTGATTTGCTGATGTGTTCTAATGAATGTGTTGCAATGGTGTGATTTGGCTATCTGAAGTGTGTTACAATGTATCTATAGCTGATAGTGTGTATTATAATAAGTTCTGTATAGTAGATATGCTACAACATCACTGACCCGATTTGCATCAAGACGCTATACTGTGCTTTGGTGCGACCAGTGTTAGAATACGCTTCAGTAGTATGGTGGCCTACAGCTGCTCGTCCCCTACCTCGTTTAGAGTCGATCCAGCGCAAATTCACGCTGTTCGCTTTGCGCTCCTGGAGTGTCCAACTTGACTATGAGTGACGCTGTGCGTTGCTTGGCATCGAGACGCTGAAGCAGCGGAACTGCAACGCTCAGAGGCTGTTTGTCGCGGGACTTCTTGACAATCGGATCGACTCGCCCGCGCTTCTTTCAAGGCTCAACATGTATGTCCCGCCGAGATCGCTCCGAGCTAGATCGCTACTTGACTTGGAGGAACGCCGCACTCGCTTTGGCTCCTCTGATCCGTTTATTCATATGTGCCGTGAGTTTAATGTTATTTGTGATCGTCATCAACCTGACATGTCGCGCACCGCATTGTTAAATAGTACTCGTGTCGTGCGACCTTTTACATGTTAATTATGTTACTTAAGACTAAGCGTGACAAATGAATGACCGAAATGTGACTATGTTATAATGAATGAATGTAAATGAATTCGCTTCAAGTGGGCCACTTGCGGTCCGTTGAATTTTAATAAATAAATAACAAAAATAACAAAATAACAAAATATTGACAAGGTTTAGTTGAATGGTCTGAAAATTTATCTGAACGCTGAGAGTGATTCTAATAAACAAATTTACATAAATTTCTTTGTAAATAAGTTTCCAATGCAGAAGGCCTATTTATTAAATTAAATAAATTATATTTCAAATGCAGAATGCAATGCTATTTTATTTAGTTTAATTTTATTATAACTATTAAAATAATTTATTTGCAGAAGGCAGTTAATAAAAGACGCTGAAGGCGATGCTAAATTACCGACGGCAAATGTGGGTTTGTAAAATTTATAAAAAAAATGCAGAAAAAAAATTGCAGAAGGCTTAGTACAAATGCAATCGGAGATATCAAAACACGGAATCACTTCACTTTTTCACACACACCATACACACAACACTAGGGGAAGGTAGGTAAAGACGGACACTGCGGGTAAGATGGACACTTCTCATAAATGCATGAAAAAGGTAATTTTCGAGTAATTCAACAATGTAGAATCCAAACTGAAGGTAAAACAACACATTTGAGAACATTTTTGGCATAATATATATAAAATTGGTTAAATCCACGAACAAAACAAATTTTCAATCATGTGCACCCTTTTCGATCTAGTTTGACTACTGCGAATCTTAAGCTCTGTTACATGTATTGTTTATATTTCCGGAATTTTTATTTCATGAATGAGTTGTTGTGATCATTAATGAAAAAACTGGCGAAAGAACGACAATGAAAGTAATATAAAATATTGTTTTTTGGTGGTTTAAACATTCTGACACCAAAGCGGGAAAGACGGACACCTTGTTGTAGGGAAAGATGGACACCAAATTTATTGATTTTTTTACTTCTTATATCAATTGGTGATGAATAGATTTCTTCAAATACCTTAAATCAGGGTATTCCTATGCTATAAATCAATCAGCAACTAGAGAAAGTATTGAAATAAGCGAGAAATGAAACACCGGTTAAAATAGTAGCCACTCGTTATGCTAGTACTCGCTCGACGCTGATGAGGCGCTTCACGAAATCCAATATCTTCTCAAGACTTGGACATCTTTAAGCAATAAAAAGATGAGGCATTTGTACGACATTGTTCAGGAATAGATGAGAAATTCTATGGGATTACAAAAATCAAATGTTGAATTTTGACATGGTGAAAAATGGATTAAACTGTTAACAAGTCCTTCATAAATACTGGGGTCGTGGGCTTTTTGCTGTGTAATTTCCAAAAAGGAAGTTCTAGACTGTTGTTCTGTAAGCTGGAGCAACGTCAGCTGTAAGTGTGCGATATGTCAATAATGCTTTAGATGCTGCATGCTACGATATATTACAAGCGCCGTTTACAATTCCTAAATTTATGGCTGAATGAATTGCCGTTGCAATAGGACAAGAATTGGTTTATAAACGTACCAGGACGTGGAAAGCGATAGAATTTGTTAAAATACTGTAAAACTCTTTACTTTCTAACCTTTTCTACAGGTGTCCATCTTACCCTTCATGGTGTCCATCTTTCCCATATCAGGTGTCCGTCTTACCCGAACATATCAAAACTGCACGAAAAAAAAACATGTTTTTCAATCATGAAAAAAAAACGCAAAAATCGATGGAAACTTCAAAATTTCAACACATTTTCTGGTAAAACATGAGTGTAAGATAATGTTTGCACATTTTCATGGTCGTTGCACTTATATATCCCTAGATTTTTACCATTTCCCTTAACGTGTCCGTCTTTACCTACCTTCCCCTAGTGATTCCGACCGAAGTCATCAACGAAAGATTATTTTAAGTGAAGCGCAGAAGGCGATACTAAAAATAAAATTATTTGCTTGAGGCAGTTGTTTATTTGGGATGATTTAATATTCTATAAATATGCAGAAGGCTTAAATTTATTTACTTTACTTAAGGTGATTTTAAATTATATCGGTAAAATAATTTGTAATCATTTTTAATTCAGAGAGTTTATTTAAAAACAATTCAAAATTAATATGGCACTGAAGGTGATGCTAATTCAAATTAAAAAAAGCTAAATTAATATTTAAATAAAATCTGCAGAGGGCACTTAAATAGAACGCTTTAGACGATGCTAATTTCCCAACGGCAAGGTGGGTTAATTAAAAAAATAATATTTTCAAAAGGATTAATTAAAATAGCAATCGGAGTCTTCAAGGCACGGAATCACTTCACTTCACTCACACGTAGCACTTATGGCACCGGTCAACAATTCCAAAGCTAAATGAATTTTGAATGTAACCACATTCAAAAAGCTGACAGGAAAAAAATCCGACATAATAAATAAACTAAATAAACGTCCGCTCCGTTCGGCTGTCCGATGATATCTGGGCATTTGGCTACCTTTTTTTTTTTAGTGTTAACGAAGCGTGAGCGTATTCCATCCCCTTCTCCGACTCACCCATCCCGGCCGGTACGCTGTGTTGCGTATTACTTCATGCGGAGTCGTGTGTGCGGTTGCACCCTGGTTCACGACGCATCTTCTGCGGCGATCTGGTATGCTGATTCTGCTTTTAACCCTGCTTTCCGTGGTGCGACGCGGTCCCTTTGGTCCTATCGCCCACACTTCGGGTGGGCAATGGGGGTCCGCATCGTTAGTCACCACTCCAAGCACGTAAGGCAGTTCTCCTGAAACGAAAATTGGATAGAGGAAACAAGAAAAAAGAACTAAAGAGAAAAGAGATAGAAAAGCTGAGAATAAAAGGAGAGAAAAGGAAAAGGAAGCTGGAAAGAAACGAAAAGAAAAGAAATAAAAGATTAGTATCTTTCCAGCTTACGCAGGTTGTTGCCGTGCCGCAGGGCCTGGAGAACCACCGTTTGCGTCCCTCGCCCGCCGTCTGGCCCGCCTGCGTCGCCTTGCCGTTGGTGGACGCTCAACATCCCATCTCGCTTGCAGAGTGGAGAAGATTGTCCTGGCGGCGGCGCGGACGGCCTCCCACGTATCGCTGCGGGCGCACATTTTCGAGACAATGTTATCCATTGTTACTCGAGAATGGCACCGCTGCTGCATCTCGTTCCGGATTCGATCGAACCGTGGACAGTGGAACAGCACGTGTTCAACGTCTTCCACGGAGTCCCCACATTCAGGGCAGTTGGGCGAGCCTTCCAGGATGCCTTTCTCGACGAAATAGGAGCGCAAGAACCCGTGCCCCGTGAGGAGCGGGTCGAGGAAAAAGTCGACTTCTCCATGCTTGCGGCTGACCCAGAGATTAATGTCTGGAATCAGCCTCCTCGTCTTCAGTCCTGGTGCTCCTGGTTGCCCTGCACCCGTTGTCCACTGGTCCTGCCAGCGCCTCATCGTCTCCTCCCGTTGCCGCTTCCGTATGTCCGATTGAACACCACCACTCGCTACCTTTTCGTCGTGGCAGCGGATATCCTCCTGCATATCCTGAGGAGGACTAACGGGGTGGTGTTGGCGACAACGCAAGCGGCATCATAAGACACGGTCTGGAAGGCGCTGGCGACTCGGAGAGCCCCCGGTCGATGCGCCCTTTGGACCGATTTGAGATGGGTCTCTTTATCGAGCACCCATCGCCCCTAGGTGGCAACTCCGTATCGGATGATACTGTTGTCAACGTTCACGAGCTGTCTCCTATTGCGGCTCTTAGGACCACGCTTATTCGGCATCAGGCAGGTCAAGGCGTTCGTTAGTCGTGAAGCCTTATTGACCACCCTTGCCAGATGCCGGCTGTGGTGCTGTTTGCGGCAGAGGTCCACTCCCAGGTACTTCAGCGTTTCCGTGGATTGGATCGAGTGACCGCCCGCTTGTAGCTCTGCGAGCTGCGGGACATGATGGATACAAAAGATCATGAACCCAGTCTTTTGGTGGGCAAGTTCCAAACCAACTTCTTGCAGCTACCGCTCGATCCTCTCCAGGTTAGCCGTTGCTAAAGCGCTGACCTCTTCCGTGGTCCTTCCCAAAAATGTGAAGGCCACGTCGTCAGCAAACCCGATGATGTCCGCACGTAGTCCTTCGAGCCGCAAGCTCCACTTTTTTTTTTTAATTCATTCAGTTCTCTTTATTGGTTTTACTTATAAGCTACCAAGAGAACCCACACCTGCCAGCGGGGGGTTACCACTAACGGACTCCCCCCCGCTGGGAATTCCGCCCGTTTGGGCCTTTCTATTTATTTTAATGATAATATTTTAGTTCATTTTTGTTGTGTCCGCACAAATGAAACGTGAGACGGTGTGTGTACGGCACAAACAGAATATATATTTAACAACTATCTTTGGTATATGTAATACATTAAACACACGCACATAATGCGGGGAGAGGACGACTGGTCCTAGGCGGTCTGTCCACAACATCTCCCCATTTTAATTAGGCCGGTACGGCTTAAGCCGACGCAGCGATTTTAATGTAAATAAAACCGGTGTGGCAACCGTGCGGCTCAAGTGGCACTGTGTAAAACGGGGGAGAGTGCTGACCGGCCTCCGTGTCTAACGCTCGAACGGGATGAGCGTTGCGGGCTGCAACAGGGGGTAGCCGATGTGCTGCACTCGCTCGTTCCGTTGCAGCCGCTGTGGTGTTGTTGTTGTTGTTGTCGGTGTTGTTGCTGGTGATGTTGTTGGTGCCACTGCAGCTGGTGACGCTGCCGCTGTCGTACGTAATTGCACCGGACGCCGATGATGCTGCTGAGGCAGCTCTCCGGATGCTGCTGCCGTTGGGGCGTCGATGTGCGGCTGAGCAAAGGGCGGCCGTGGTGCCGCGCGCGAGTGGACCGCTCAGCCGGTACCGCTGCACAGGAGCGACCGTGATGTCGCTGCCGGTGAACTGCTGTACAGGGCGCGCAGGATGATGGTGATGATGACGATGCAAGTGCACGCGGGCGACCGTGATGCCGCGCACGACGACAGTGCACTCGGGACACATTTGATGGTGCTGCACAGGGGCGACAGTGGTGTCGCCGTCGAGACGCACCTGTGCAGCTGGAGCGCCGGCGATGTTGGTCCACAGGGGGTAGCCGAAATGCCTCAGCACTGTGCCTTATCGGACTCCGCGATGATGCTGATGTAGAAGGGCGGCTGTGGTGCCGCGACGCCGATGTTGCACCAGTGTGTTTCCGATGACGCTGCAGCGGGCGGCGGTGATGCCGTGTGACGACGGTCCAAAGCGGAATGTCCCCTCGCCTTGTCCGGTATAGTGCTGCAGCGGAGTGAGGATCCCTTCAGGGCTTCGCGCAAGCCCCGAGCGTGCCCATCCTGCGCGATGGCGGTTGCGCGATGGTGGTCTCCATGCTGCGTCGGTTCTTTGTAGGATCCCATCCTACGCGAGGAGGATCCCATCCTCGTCGCCACTGTTGTGTCCGCACAAAACAAACATAAGACACACCGTATACACCGGCACAAACAGAATATGTATTTACAACTATTCTTTGGTATATGTAATACAATAAACACACGCACGTAATGCGGGGAGAGGACGACTGGTCCTGCTCGCGCCGCGATCCTCACTGAGGACGTCACAGGATGACAGCCCTGCTGTCATCAGTGAGCTCTCAGGATGAGGCAGCAGTCTGTCCACAATAATAAAGAAAAAGAAAAGGAAAAAGTTCCCTTATCACTTGACATTTTGTTTCGTGCCGTGAGTCGTAATCTTCGTCCATTTCCTAGCGGGTGTCTCCATATCGTATTCCGGTATGCCTCAGCGTGCAGTGGTATTTGCCGATGTTACGGCCGCACGCTTGTCGTCTGTGAGGCCACTTCGTGTGTCGGCCAGCTGGGAACTCGGTAGTTTGTTCCACGGGCGGGCAACATGTCCTCGGGCGGGCTGAATGCAGAGTCTGGCTGAGCAGCTTCAGCGATTGCCAAAGCTTGCAACTCCTCCCGCCAGTCCTCCTGCAGGAAGGAGCAAGCTCCACTTCTTATGGTGCCCTTCCGTCAATTCCTTTAAGTTTCAACTTTGCAACCATACATCCCCCGGAACCCGATTTTGGTTTCCCGGAAGCTACTGAGAGCACCGAAGGTAGGTAGCGTCTCCCAATTGCTAATTGGCATCGTTTACGGTTAGAACTAGGGCGGTATCTAATCGCCTTCGATCCTCTAACTTTCGTTCTTGATTAATGAAAGCATCCTTGGCAAACGCTTTCGCTTCTGTGGGTAATACGGCGGTCTACGAATTTCACCTCTCGCGCCGTATTACCAATGCCGACTACTTCTGTTAATCATTACCTCTTGTTCTATTACAAACCAACGAAACAACTCAGACCGAGGTCATGTTCCATTATTCCATGGAAAATTATTCTCGGCCAACGCCGGCCCCGGAGGACCGGACGCTTTGAACTAGCCTGCTTTGAGCACTCTAATTTGTTCAAGGTAAACGAGAATTCCCGGGCACCATGAAGCTGGGTCGAACAAGACCTTGACCGACGAGGTCGCGGTGACAAGTTCTGACCCGTCACGGAGTAGAACGCCTAGGTACACCATTGTGAGTCGCAGCCGCGAGCGCGTACACGGACGGTTCCAACCGAGAGGCCGGGCGCCCGTGACGGACGCGAGTTTGGACGGGGTATCAACTTCGAACGTTTTAACCGCAACAACTTTAATATACGCTAGTGGAGCTGGAATTAACGCGGCTGCTGGCACCAGACTTGCCCTCCACTTGATCCTTGCAAAAGGATTTATGCTCAACTCATTCCAATTATGGACCATCGTTAGAGAGGTCTATACTGTTATTTCTCGTCACTACCTCCCCGTGCCGGGATTGGGTAATTTACGTGCCTGCTGCCTTCCTTGGATGTGGTAGCTATTTCTCAGGCTCCCTCTCCGGAATCGAACCCTGATTCCCCGTTATCCATCGCAACCATGGTAGTCCTTTACACTACCATCAATAGTTTATAGAGCAGACATTTGAAAGATCTGTCGTCAGTCGCAAGCGACCGCACGATCGGCATCCTTATCCAGATTTCAACTCAAAGCGCCTGGAAGCGATTGGTTTAACTAATAAGTACACCAGTTCCGCAGACCCGGAGGCCAACAGTCCCAGCATAATGCATGTATTAGCTCTGGCTTTTCCACAGTTATCCAAGTAACTGTTTGGATGAGGATCTTGTAAATTATAGTGTAATGTATTCGGATGATAGCTACGGTCGCCATGTAATGCGATGATCGTACAACTGTACTTCGAGTACCGTCGCGGTAGGTCAGTTTTTACTGACATGAGCCGAGGTGGATTAAAACTTCGTTCGAGCGGACTTTTCGACACTTGATCGTCCAGGCGATCATAGAAACCTTTAGGAGGTTTCCCTTACTGGAAACGTTGGAGTTTAGAGGCCTTACCTTGGGCAGGGGGACATATCTAAACTCTTTAAATGAGAACTCGATAGATGTAGGATGGGCATAGTCCTATCCTGACAGTCCGAACGAATCTGACTTTCCATGATCGGAGTTGGTTTTATTTATACTCAAAAGAAGTTAAGGGTTTCTCACATTTGGTTCCGGGTTGTATGTTGGAAAGTTATTGTTTTCACTCAGCTAGTTACGTTTGTCTTTTGTTGACAAGAACGATGGTTCTTGTCACTAAGTTCCTGTTTTGGGTTTAATGCATATACTGTTCCTGCTTTGGGTTACATGCTGTTCCTGCTTATGTTGTGCGTTTCGGTTGTTTTTGATAAGTGTGTCACATCTGTTATTTGTTTGAATGGACGGCCTGAACTCTTCCGGTTGCGGTGCTATGGTATGATCTGATTTACTGAATGTGTTATAATGAATGTGTTACAATGGTGTGGTTTGGCTTTCCAAAGTGTGTTACAATGTGTTTATAGCTGATAGTGTGTATTACAATATGTTCTGTATAGCAGATATGCTACAATAGCTTTTATACTGAGCCTTATGCGGTTTCACTTTATAGGAAGCTTGTACTTAGACATGCATGGCTTAACCTTTGAGACGAGCGTATATCACTGGTAGGATCAACCAGAATTTGAGTCAATTGCTTGAACACGAACTACACTCTTGATCACGCGAGGCGCAAGTCCCCCGTGACCACCGAGATTTGTTCTGTGACGCCGGAGCGTCGTTGGCGCCACTCGATAGACTGCACAAGCAGGCAACGTCGGATGCATTGCACACGGCTAGCGGAACTTCTCTCTGCACTGCGTCGGGTGTCCCTACGTCTGTCTGGAGACATTTCTAGGCCGGTACGGCACTCTGCGCACTCTTGCTGGTCCTCTTCGAGCGACGGGCCTCTAAGCGGGGTTGTATGCCGGTACGACACATCGACTGGTACATTGCACGCACTAACGATCTCTCTGTACTGCATGGGACTCATTCATAACCACCGTAACGGGAGACTTTGCTAGTTCGTACGATACTCTGCGCATGTGTACATGTTTAGCAACCCAACCAACTTGAGCACCTAAGGGAAGTTGTGATGCCATCTGAACACCGACCGACTGATGCATTGAACGGCTAAAGTGGACATTCAATCCGAACTGGCACTTTGCGGCGTGGAGGCAGTTGCGCGACCACTCCTATCCCAAACCAACAAAGCATGGTGTATCCTAAGTGCTCGGTACAAGCACACCACGACGGGACACATTGAACGGTTCAGCGATCTCTCTGCACTAGTGGAAGAACTCCAACGTGATACGGGAGACTTTGCTACAGCGGCTTCTCTGCACTACTGGGCTACCACCAATGTGACGGGAGACATTGCTAGCGGTCACTCTGCACTAGTGGAAGAACTCCACCGTGATACGGGAGACATTGCTAACGGTCACTCTGCACAGGTGCCAATACCACTTTGTGACGGGAAACATTGCTTTAAACCGATCGGCATCTCTGAGCGATTACTTGACGCACCTCCAACTTGGTCAACTGTTTGACTTTTTCGTAATCACGGCGGGACACATTGAACGAGCTCTAACGGATCTCTGCACGCATAGATATGGTGGCGGGAATCATTGCTAGAACCAAACGGCGCCTCTGCGCGATGTACAAGCTCAACAGGAACCTCGTATCGGCTGACGAGCCGGAGCTCGAACAACTTGGACTTTCACCTCTAATTTATATCAACTCACCACTCCCCGAGGGATCCGCAGAATTGCTTCTGGGTCCCGTATCGTTATTTGCGATTCGTGTTTGCATTACACTACATTGAACTATTATTATTATTATTATTATTATTATTATTTATTAATCTTCAACGGGCCCTATGGCCTAATTAAGATGTAACAGTTCATTAAAAAAAAAAACATAACAAAACATGATTTGCAGCGCAATTCACTGCGGCCATGGCAAAAGCCGGAGACGTTCCTTGAAGCACTGAGTCGAGATGTCGAAGTCGAAGCAATCCGAGACAGTATTGAAGACAGCCGACATGCGGAACATAGGGTCAGACCGACCAGCGCTGGAACGGGGTTGAGCAAGCCGTAGAGTTTCTCTAGACCTAAGTGTTCGGGATGGTGCATAGATATCGACTCGATGCAACAAAGGCGATGAGTCGATAGAGCCATTGAGCAATCCAGCGATGAAAGAGCACTGTGCATTGCGTCTTCTAACCGAAAGAAGTTCAAGGCCTAGAAGACGGCACCGCGCAGCATACGGAGAAAGATTATTGCAATCCTGCCAGGGAAGTAGGCGTAGGGCATATCGCGTGAGTTTACGTTGAATCGCCTCAAGTCGAGCAATTGAAGAAGCGGTAGTTGGGCTCAAGACTACGCACGAATATTCCAGTACCGAACGAACGATACAGTTGTAGACAGCTTTGATGCACATGGGGTTGCGGAATTCATTAGTTGTCCGGATAACCACGCCAAGTAATTGATTTCCTCTAGCTACAACGTCATCAATATGCTGTTTAAAGTTCAAACTAGAGTCAAGCAGAACGCCCAGGTCTTTGGCATGATTTTGTCGATTAATTGCAGTGCCTCTATGAAGTAGGTACCAGTGACTGGGCTCCTGCATCGACTAAAAGACACACAGTAGCATTTCTCGATGCAGATAGTCAGTCCATTACGCTTGCACCACGAACAGAAAATTTCGATGCAGTCTTGCAGCAATGTACAATAACCTGTGTTGTGAACAGGCGCAAAAATTTTTGCATCGTCGGCAAACAGACTGATACTGTCGGGAGGTAGAGCGAGGGTAACATCGTTTGTTTGGTACCGCATACGGTGGGATGTGCTGGTGAGGAGAAGTGTGGAGGAATGGGAATTTTTGGCGTGAGTGTGTGCGTGTTTTTGCACACGCTGCTTGAGCTGGGTGCGCGGCGCTCAGCGATCAGTCGCGAATCGATACTGAATAAAGACACACGTGAACTGTACCATCAATATAAATTCCTCCGTGTATGGCAAATTGATCAAATAAAAATATCACAACGTAGGGCAAACTTGCTAACGATCACGGGACAGAACATCGTTGATGAACAATATGAAGAGAAGCGGGCCATTATTGCTTCCTTGTGGCACACCCGAGCTGCTGACTATTTCTTTGGACATGTGCTTATCAATTTTCACGATTTATGTGCGATTAATTAGGTAAGACTTAAGCCACTGTACGAGCGAGCTGGGAAGTCCTAGCTTATCGAGTTTAGCGAGAAAAATTGCGTGCGGAAGAGAGTCGAATGCTGCTTTCAGATCTGTATAAATTGCATCGACTTGAGCTCCGGCATCAATTTGACTAGTGCAATAGGTTACAAATTCAACCAGGTTCGTGGTAGTCGACTTTTTTGGCACGAATCCATGTTGATACGGGCTTAGGTAGCTGCGGCATGCATGTAGCAGATTTTTGTATATCACTAGTTCGAACACCTTGGCAATGGCACACAAAGATGTAATACCCCGGTAGTTGATGGCATCTGTCCTGTCGCCCTTTTTGTAAATAGGAACCATCCAAGATTTCCTCCATGTTTTGGGAAAGTAGCCATTGGCTAGCGATGCATTGAGCAATTTTGCAAGGATAGGTGCTACTGTCGTTTGACAGCGTTTCAGCACGGTAGAAGGAATTCCGTCGGGTCCAGGAGCGAAGGAAGGCTTTAGTTGCGTTAGGGCAGATAAAACGATCTCACTGTCGATGAAAGGAGTGCTCATGTTAATTGCGCCAGCCGGAGTGTTGACGAGAGCAGCATCAATGGTATCGGTATCATTCATGGCCGGTGAAAAGCAATCTGCGAAGCGATCCGCGAAGAGATTGCACATTTCATTAGTGTTGGCACTTGTTGCTCCTTTGTACGTAATGGATTTCGGTGTATGCGTGGATTTTGTTTTGCTCTTGTAGAAGCGCCAAAACGAGTCAGGCCACCTGCAGAGGTTACGTTGAATATTACTCAAATATCTGCGATATCGAAACCTGTTATAGCTGCAGTATAAAGAGTGCGTGTCAAAGTAGATCGAGCGAGATCTTTGGCAGCGGCGCGTTTGGTAGTGACGATAAGCAGCTCTTTTTACACGTTTGAGTCGTTTGAGTGTGCGGTCCGCCCAGGGGGGGTTAGGTTTAGGACGTTGAACTGGGACGCATACAACAAAGGCTTGCAGTATAAAGGACGAGAATGAACATATTGCTTTGTCAAGTGAAACAAAATTTTAACAATGAAAGCTATTGTTAAACATTGATATCATGTCGTTCAGTTTCACATAGTCAGCTTTAGCAAAGTTATAACGATAAAATGCGGTTGTCGTCGAGTTTTGTCGAGTCGTCGAATTTATGTTTATGTTTATGTTTATGTTTATTTGTCTATCGATGGACAATAATGCCCTCTCGAACCATTTTAGTAATGTTTTACAATGAGTTCTTTACAATGGATTACAATAACATAGAACATAAAAATGTGCACTATGGAACCAAATTTAACACAGAAACACGATCATTAAACTCAGTTGGCAAAATCCTCGGCTCAAAAGCGTCGCTGACTGCGTTGAAAGCACGGCACATAAGTAGGAACGGGTCAGAGGAGCCAAATTGCGTTCTACGGTCGTCGAGGGCCAACATTGCCCGAGTCCGGAGCGGCCTGGCCGGAACGTACAGGTTGATGGCAGCCAGTAGTGACGGAGAGTCAATACGGCCGTCGAGAAGTCCCGTGATGAACGACAACCTGGCTTTTCGTATTCGCTCACTTAGGGTGGGTAGCCCGAGTAGTAAACACTTAGTCCGGTAATCGAGCCTTTGGTTCCATGAGCGAAGTGCAAATCGTGAAATTTTGCGCTGGATTGATTCCAATCGAGCTAACGGACGCGCTGCAGTTGGCCACCATACGATATTTGCATATTCCATCAACGACCGGATAAGTGAGCAATAGAGCGCCTTGGTGCAAGGTATATCATTAAGCTCGCGAGTCATATTGATAACTAGTCCTAGCATTCTATTGCTGGTGGCTACTACGTGATCCAGCTGATCCTTAAATGATAGTTTTGTATCGAGCAAAACACCTAGATCCTTAACACATAGTTTTCGCACCAAGGACTGTCCATCAAGCGCATATTCATACAATGATGGGCAGCGAGAACGACTGAAAGTGATGACTTCACATTTATGTGTGCATAGGGATAAAGCATTACGGTTGCACCAACACTGGAACTCATGCAAGGAAGTTTGCAGTCAGGCGTGGTCTTCTGGTTCACGAATAACACGAAAAATTTTCGCGTCTTCTGCGTACAGTAGATGATTATCAGCCGGAAGGATCAATGTCGCGTCGTTGATGAAAAGAAGGAACAGCAAAGGACCCAGGTTGCTGCCCTGCGAGACTCCAGAAGATGCATGCACTGGACTTGACATGTACGGGCCTAACTTCACAGAATATTGACGATCTGTAAGGTACGATCTAAGCCACATTATCATAGGGTTTGGGAGACCAAGTATGTCGAGTTTCGCTAGCAAGATGGAGTGCGATACACTGTCGAATGCTGCCTTGATATCCGTATAAATAGCATCTAGTTGTAAACCGTTATCGATAGATTTATGGCATTTGCTAACAAATTCTAGTAGATTAGTCGTTGTAGATCGCCTGGGTACAAAACCATGTTGATTCACACTAATATAGTTGCAGGCCGAGGCCAACAATGGCTCGTAGATTAGCATTTCGAACACCTTTGCACACACGCTGAGTGAGGTTATGCCACGATAGTTTACAGCATCATTCTTACAGCCCTTCTTGTAGATGGGTGTCATCCAGGAAGATTTACAAGTGGCAGGAAAGGTTCCACATCTCAGGGACTCCTTAAAAATCTTCATCAGCGAGGGAGCAAGCGCAGAAGCACACCACTTTAGGATAACGGCCGGTATACCATCTGGGCCAGAGGTATATGAGGATTTGACACGTTTGATGGCAGAGATGATCGCATCGACAGTGATGACTGGTAGCATAGGGAGCAGTGCACCAACAGGTGTGTTAGAGAGAGCATCGGCCACATCTTCTGGACCAGTAGTTTGAGAAGCGAAGTTGTCCTTGAAGCGCAAGGCAAACAATTTACACATTTCTGGCAGGGAACAGGCACTGTCACCGTCATAACGTATAATGCTTGGTAGCCCAGCAGATTTTCGTTTTTTGTCCATATAACTCCAAAAGCGCCTAGGGTACTTGCAGAGGGAACGTGCAGTTTGTTTCAAATAACTTCGGTGACAGGATCTATTATATCGGCGATAGAGAGAATGAACTCTGTTGTAATAAAGACGTGACGTGCTGTTTCGTTCTGCTCGTTGATCAGAATAGGCTTTTCTTTTTTTAATGCATTTAGTGTGCGATCAGCCCATGATGGTCCACGACGAGGAATTTTAACAGAAGTGCATTCACATACAGCAGATCTCATGAACTCACAAAAAGCCTCTGTGGCATCGTCAATGGTTGAATAGTCCGAACAGTTAAAAGAATTGTCAAAAGATAAAATCAATCGCTCCAATTTTGGAAGGTCAACACGAGCATAATTCAGCCTTTTATCAGCATCAATGGCTGTAGCGATCGTAACTGGGGCTACGTTGTCCAAATCAAAGTCAAGCGGAGGGTGGTGTTCGTCGATAGTAGTAAGGGGATATTCACAGACACGTATTGAAGAACATGTAGATGCAGCTGGCCAATTTGCGTAAATTAGGTCAAGTATTCGCCCCGATGAGTTAGTATTGAAGTTAAGCTGGTATAGTCCACTCTGATACAAACCATCAACAAACTGGACACTGCGCGCGGAGCGTGCATGAGGCTCATAGAAATCAAAAGCAGCTCCATTTTCCCCTGACGCCGATGTCCAGGATAGCGTAGACTGGTTGAAATCACCAATAAGCATGAACCTGTCTCTCGGACCAAGAGTAGTGCAGATATTAGCAACGAAGTCGATCAATGCACTTATTTTCACTTATAGGCAGCGGCAATAAACAAACGGTGGTCGCATAACTGAATACATACGAAAGTGAGTTCTAACAGTTGCGGCAACGTAGGAAGCACATAAGAGAGAAGAGAAACGTTGCATGCAATTAAAACACCAGCCCCACGAGAGTGAGAGCTGTTATTGGCATCCCGGTCGCATCGGTAAACACGATACTCATCTCCTAGAAGGAGAGCGGTGGGAATACAGGGATCAAGCCAAGTTTCAGTGAGTACCAATACATCGTATTCCGTCTCAAGAACCGACAAACGGAACTCATCGGCTTTAGAACGCAGGCCACGCACATTCTGATAGTACACAGTGATACAAGCCGCTCGATCAGTGGGTGCTTGTTGCATAGTGTTAGTAGGCGCTGTGGTGTTGCAATTGAGCGAGCTTATCGTAGAAGGTGAGTGTATTGTGTTTGTTGTCGAAGGATTTGCTCGAGCCGTATGCGCAAAATATGGGTGCGCTGCTGTAGTGCGGTTACTTCGGAAAAAATTGAACCAGTGTAGTTTGAAGTGTTTTTGAACGTGACGTGGACGGAAGAGTGGGTGAAGGGACAGTGCAGTTCATATCGGTTGGTGATTGTTCGGTTTGTGTTCGTGCGGGTTCATGGATATGTGCAGGTGAGAATGGATTATTGTGGGGATTATTGTGTTGGGTACAAGGCTGCTGTGGTGCCGGTGAGTGTTGAGTGCGAGGCTGTTGTGGTGCCGGTGTCTACTGAGTACGGGGTTGTTGCGGTACCGGTGTGTAAGTGTTCGTGTGTTGTGTTAGTGAATGTAGAGATCGCGGCGGGAGTGAAATGAACTCACGCACACCGAGCCCGACCG
Organism: Anopheles gambiae; assembly: GCF_943734735.2. Taxonomy (NCBI): domain Eukaryota; kingdom Metazoa; phylum Arthropoda; class Insecta; order Diptera; family Culicidae; genus Anopheles; species Anopheles gambiae. Next base: position 54,626,000 of record NC_064602.1, read on the forward strand.
GCCAGGAGGCTGCGTTAAGTGCCTTACTACGAAGGGCAGCAGGGATTCTGACCTTGAACGATACAGCACTCAATGGGCTAGGAACAGTTCCTGCTTTTAGCAGGCTAAAAGCAATTGCGTCTGCAGTGTCCAACTGCAAACACACCAACGAGGCAACTTGCTCTATGGTGACGGACGCAGCCAACCTTGAAAGATGCAGCCATAAATAATCGGTTCTTGGTGTCTGTGAAACAGTTGGTATTGAAGCGGAGGCTGTATTAGTACCTGTGATTATTGGTGGTAGTGAAGGACGATCGATCCGGTGAGTGTTGTTTGTTTTTGTGACGTTTGAGATTGCTGCACTGTCAACAAACACGGCATCTGAGGATGCAACTGCATCACGAAATAATCTTCGTCTTTTTCCATTTGGTAGTGCATCTGGGAGCAATTGATTGCTATGTTGCAAGGATGCGGAATGGGCCGTGGCGATTCCGGCAAAGCCATCCCGAATCTCCTGTATTACCGGTGGGACCAAGCTAGCCTTCATGGCATCAACAGCAGCTGTGAGGGCTGCCTGAAACCCAACCTGCATACCCATGCCCTTGATCGCCTTGCTACGCGGATTCCCGATGGCGTTAGTACACCCAATGCAACTCCAGTGCAGGGAAGCCATCCGTTTCACTTCGTCGATGATCGATATAGGCACCTTAGTGCACGCCAGATGGTATGTACCCTTACAATATAGGCACGTAATTGACCCTTCAACCGGGCCCAGTGCTTCAGAACATGCATAACACACATCCTCCATTTTAGATGCCGCTGCAGATGAACGTCGAAGGAGCCACAAATAAAAGCCAAATATATCGCGAACACGGTAGTTTTCGTCAGGAACACGATGGCAGGGTCACGAGATTACACTTATGGACACACTAAAACTTGTGTTGATTATAGCAAAACCAGATTACACCAATAAAATAGCGGATAAATGCGGAGCGATATCAGTAGACACGCTATGTGGACAACTGTCAAAGCCTGTCAATTGCGTCGGGTCGACGAATTAATACGTATATTGAAGTCAAACGCCGGATGGTAGGAGTCAAGAGGTACAAGCGGAACAACACTTGGAAAGACAGGCGAACACAATTTAGCTGCAGCATTGTTAGCGTAGAGCAGGTCAAACATGCGTCCGTGCGAATTATTGATGTGATAAAGTTGCACTAATCCGTCAAATTTAAATCCATCCACAAAGGTGTTGTTGGCCAGTAAGCGCGCAGTTGGTTCATAGTGCGTGATTGATGAGTATGCTGGTGAGGACGAAGGATCAGCTGTGGACCAGCTTATGCTAGGCTGATGGAAATCGCCAATAACAAACAGCAGATCCGAAGGCTTCAGTGTGAGAGTGAAGCTGCTGATACAATCATGTAGAGAGCGAAGAGTCGATATCTCGGAGCTAAGCTGCGGTGGAATGTATACTACCATGACGTACAGATGTGCGTTATTGCAGGCGACGCGCATACAAATATACTCGAGAGAACGATCACGGGAAGGTAATTCTATCGACTCGTATGCGTTAGAAACGGCTAGCAAAACACCACCACCGCGAGAGCTAGAGCCGCTGAGAGAGCGATCACAGCGGTAAACAGAGAAGTTGTTGTTGAAGAGAAGAGCAGATGGAATGTTGTCAACAAGCCAAGTTTCCGTGAGGGCGATGAGATCGAAGTCAGCCTCCGATACAGCTAAGTGAAATTCTTTTGTTTTAGTACGCAAACCTCTAACGTTTTGATAATAGCAGCTTAAATACTATGCGGTAGCGTTGTCATTGTGGCGGTTGGATAAAGCGGGTATACGGTAAGTCAATTGAGCTGCATTGTCAGAGCATGAGGCTTGGCGTGTTTGTTGCGTGCAATGAGCGGAACTTCGTCTAGTTGAGAAAAAAGCGATCGATTGTAGACTGGTGTAGGTGCGGAGATGAAGCACGGTGGTTTTGGGGCGGTCCAGAAACAAGTGTTGAGTTGGGTGCTTCCAAGGTATCATTTACCGGGGGGTGACACTGTTGTGATGATGTTGTTTCAAGACCAGGTGGAGTAGACGTGCGTGCGGCTAAACGGTGAGTCGTTGTTGGTGTGCGTGTGGTGTAGCGGTGATCAGTACTAGTAGCTGGTGTGCGTGTTGTAAAGCGGTTTCGGGTGGCTATAGGAGATGAGGTTTGGTGGTCGTGTTGACGGGGTTGAAAAAACTCACGTACACCGATACCGACGGGCCAGGTGGATGGTGTGAGTGCCGCCTCTCGAAGGATAGCCGGGACCCTCACTTTGAATGAAAGCCAATTCATGCTGTCCACACTAACCCCTCTTCTCAGCAGACAATACGCTATAACGTCATCGGTGGCTAAGCGACGCTTTACAGAAGCGACCACTTGTTCCACAGTGACGGCCGTTGATAAGCGGGATAGGCGGATCCAGATCCTATCTGTGAATGGCTCACGAGGTGCAGCTTGAAGCGGTGATGATAACCTATCGGTTCCCACCAGTTCATGCGGTTGTGTAGGTGCCGGCTGGACGGCAATCGTGGTGTTGGTGTATGCGTTTGGCGATGACGCGGCACAAAGGATGTTACCGCGACTGTTTACAATTTTGTTTACACCAGGGGATGCCGAATCCTCGATTATGCGCCTCCGCTTTCTACCAGTAGCTGGTCGAGGATCAGAGTTCCGATTGTGAGGCGTGGATGCAGTTTGAAGGAGGGTAAAACCACTGCGAACTTCGGCGACAATAGGCTCAACGAGCTTGCCAATAGCTGCTACAGCTGAGTTGAGGGCGGCTTGGAAACCGACCTGGGCACCTATTTCTTTTACCGAACGGTAGCGCGGATTTTTAAGAATGTTAGTGCAGCCAATGCAGCTCCAGTGCAGGTCGACATTGGACAATACTGCGTCAATCAGCTCGGGGGGCAATTTGCAACAGCCGCGGTGAAACGTAGCGTCACAATATGCACAACTGATGATGCAGCCGGTGGCCTCTAGCGGTTCAGCACACGAGAAGCAAATAGCCGCCATCGCGAAATCTCGCGTAATCACAGCACAACACTGCTAAGCCGATCAGGAAAAAACAGCAGGAAACCATAGTTGTATGCAACTAAACAATTCGCCAAGACGAAACGATGATGTTAAACAGTTTAATAGTCCGTAGAATAGGCAACAATGCGATGCGACGCAGAAAACACAAGAATATTATTGAAAAATCACGGAGCGCGACGGAAATGCGGCTGAACAATTAAACGTCAAACGTCAAAAAAAATATATATATATTCCAACTTATTAATCCGCATGGCGAACATTTGCTGCATAAAACATTAAGGTTCCACTATGCTCGCCTCTACGTGGGTCTGAGCTTCGCTTTCAGGGAAACTTATGCCACATTTGGTAGGGAAACCCGGTTTCATCACGCTATGTTACATGCACCACTAATACCCTTATAATTTGTTCAATGGATTAGATCCAAGGAACGCCGACAGATCATGCACCACTACCCTTAATAGCTCATCGAGCTTAGTGTGAATCATTCGAGTTCCCGAGTTCGAGTAGTTCGATTGTTCTTGCAGTGTTTAAAGACAACGAAGCTTAGTTTCAAGCATGATTTAATATACGCATATTAAAACCCCCGTAGCCGGTCTCGTAGTACATTCGTCAACTCGTACGACTTAACAACATGCCCGTCATGGGTTCAAGCCCCAAATTGACCGTGCCGCCATACGTAGGACTGACTATCATGCTATGGGGGGAAATCAATTAGTCACTGAAAGCCAAGCCCACAAGTAGTGGTACAGGCAGGCCTTGACCGACAACGGTAGTTGAGCCAAAAGAAGAAGATTAAAACCCCTTAACTGTTACGACTTTTATGCTTGAAACCATCACGACGAAGTCTTTGGGTCCGTAGACCCTTGATGTACCGTCCCAGGAAGACTTTATATGGGTGTCCAACCCTTTAGAGGTCCGTAGACCTCGTACGCTGCTAGTTCTCAGCGTTAGAGCTACTGTCTCTTTATGGGTCCGAAGACCCAAACATTTATTTGCTACTGACCACCTTAAGCGATGCTGGGGTTTCTGTAATTTTCGAGATTTTGACCCCGGGGCACCACGTCCGGTGTCGAGGCCTTGTACTACAAGGCCTAAATTTACTTTAATATACGCTTTTCAACTCAAAATCATAGGTAAATATCATCGGCAGAACCCACCAGACACCACTTTTGCTTCATAAGTTCGGACCCTGGTCATACGACGATCGCCATCGGGGAGGGGACGTATGACAAAACGGGGGCTGATATGACCCACGGACACCTCAAACCATGCTCGTACGACAATATAGAGGTAAAAACTACAATTTGGCGAAATCTTCATTTTTGACCTCGGAGCAAGGTACCCTCCTTATAGTAGGCAATGAATAAATGATCAATCCCAGGAGGGCAAAAAATGGGAACCCGAGAGGAAAGCGCTGTTACCTAGGGACCCGTAGAGTAAAAAGGGTACAGTATCGGACATTAAGATAGGGCCTCTTGTTTTCATCGCACCGTGCACTTGTTTTACCTCGTTACTTGTGTTTATGTGTTTGGATGTGTGTGTGTGTGTGTGTTTTTTTTTTTGTTTTACAAGGAGGGGGAATCTTCGAAAGACTCCCGTTGTCGCACGGGTGTTGACATAGGATTTTTACCCAGTAAACCCCCTCCTTGGGCCATCTACCCTTCCCCATGGGTTCACCTTTCGGTATGCTTCTTGGGGAAGGGCTATGCATTAGCATTACATCTCGCTATTGCAACATGGACCACATTCGCGAGACAGAATGACAGTCCTGGAGACACTCGTAATACCACACAAAAGCACAGAAAGTACGCATTCACTTGAGTTACAGGCTCACTTCAATTCGTGCACAGATACACTAAACACTTTCACAATACGAACAACACTATTTACGAACGCCCAAGTCGTTGATCCGCTTTCCATAAGGCCAGCAGCTTCATCAGTATTGATCGCATGCCGTTTGCTATGACTTCCCATGTTTCAGCATTCTTTAACATCACCTCGGTCAGGTTTGTTCCGTTGATTGTTGTTCCGCACTTCACGGTGATTTCATGACGTTCCTCAGCAAAACGAGGGCAATGAAAAAGCACGTGTTCTGCTGACTCCACGATGCTCACACACGCTGGGCAGTCTGGCGAGCTTGCGTGAAGGTAACTCCGGAAACACCCATGGCCGGAGAGGAACTGAGTTATGTAGAAGTTCACTTCGCCGTGTTTTCTGCTCGTCCATGCAGCGATGTTCGGGATCAGTGCATGTGTCGTACGCCCCTTTGTTGAACAATCCCATTCAGACTGCCACTTTCTCATAGAGAGCTGTTTTGCTGAGGATCTGGATAATCCCGCGTTTGAAACTCCGGAGAAACTGCAACACTCAGAATCCTCTGCTAATATGAGGCAGATGGGAACCATGCTTGCGATAACACAAACTGCCGCGTGCGATATTGTTTTGTAGGCACAAACAACTCTCATAGCTAACAATCGGTGCACTCTGTTCACCAACTGTCGGTTTTCCTTTAGCACCAGAACATGTGCCCAGATCGCAGCGTTATAACGCAACCGTGAGATGGCCACGTCAGCTAGAAGTCGCCTGCAGCTACTCTTGGGCCCTCCAATGTTCGGCATTATTTTTATCAACGAGTTTGCTGCCTTAAAGACGTTGTTACAGGCGTACTCGACATGCTTCCGGAAACTTAAGCGGTCATCGATGATCACACCAAGATATTTTAGATGACGTATCGACTCAATACGTTCATCACCGACCTGGATGCTACCTGACTGCACTGTCTTGTGGCTACTTATGATGAGGAATTCTGTCTTTTTATGGGCGATTTCTAGCCTCATTTGTTGCATCCACGACTCGATTCTGCTTACAGAGTCGGATGTGAGGAGTTCAATCTCTTCTATTGACTCACCAAGGACAGTAAGAGCAATATCATCAGCAAAACCTATCACTTCAGCTCCTGGAGGAAGCCCTATGGTCAAAACTCCGTTGTACAGAACATTCCAGAGAGTTGGACCCAAAATAGAACCTTGAGGAACGCCAGCGGTGATGCTCATTTTTTTGATTCCCAGATCTGTGTCGTATAAAAGCATACGGTGATCCAAATAGTTTTTCAGCAGCCTACAGAGGAACGGTGGAACGTGGTACGTGGAGAGAGCTGCATGTATGGCCTCCCAGTTGGCACTGTTGAAAGCATTTTTTACGTCAATCGTAACGATCGCGCAGTATCTATTTCCTGTCCTCTTTTTTAGCAAGGCGCTTCGTCCTTTCTTTAAAACAGCTGCGATCGCTTCACCAGTAGACCGCCCCTTTCTAAAGCCAAACTGTCTGTCCGACAGTCCGTGTTCGCCTTCCGTATAGACAACTAATCGGTTGAGTATTAGGATTTCTAGTATCTTGGCGAAATTGTCTATCAATCCTAAAGGCCTTAGTGCTGATGCATCGCCGGGGGGCTTCCCAGGCTTTGGTAGAAGAACGAGTTTTTGTCGCTTCCAGGGTATCGGAAAAAACCAGTATCGAAGCAGTTCTGGAACACTGATAAAAAAGCTTCTGGGTACGCTTTGATAGCTGCTTTCATCGCTTCAATGGAGATACCGTCCGGACCAGGTGCCTTCCCCAGTTTGAGATGGTCTGCAGCCTTCTGTAGTTCATCAGCGAATATTGACACAGATTCAACATCAGGATTGCGGGGTATATCACGTGGAGTTTGTGGCTCATGGTTAGGAAACAACTGTTCAATGATAGTCTTGAGCACGGTTGGGTTTCTTTCCCTAGGTAGGTCTTGGCCGACCATCTTACTCATTAGCGTTCGGTAAGCACCAAACGGGTTGTTTTCAACCTCATCGCATAGGGTCAAAAAGCATCTCCTTTTACTTGCCTTGATCTTCCGTTTTAGATTTGATCGTGCCAGGATGTACCAACGTCTCAGATCCTCCCTTTGTTCCGAGGATTTGGCTCGATTCATCTTTCTGCGTGCTTCGATGCAATGGCTTCGGCACTGGGCTATTTCGGTAGTCCACCAGTAAGCTCTCCGTCGTGGGTAAGGTCCCCCTTTCCTTCGTGGCATAGAGGTGTCACAGGCGTTTGCGATCGCTGACGCTAGCTCCAATGCTGACGAGGTGTTTGAGAAATCGCCAAACCTCAATGCCTCAATAAACAGTTCTTCGTTGAAGCATTGTGTTTTCCAGGCTGGAAAACCGGAGCCCTGGGCAACCCTGTGGCACTTGCTTCCTGCCGTGTAGCGTATCACTCGGTGGTCGCTGAGGGTGTAGGCTTTGCTTACCCTCCAGTTCATGGAAGAAGCCAATGCTGGACTACAGAACGTAAGGTCTATAATGGAAGTTCTGCTATTCCTTACAAATGTGGGACAGGAGCCAACATTTACCAGTGCTAAGTTCAGTCTAGAAAAGTGCTCCAACACGGCGTTTCCTCTGGCGTTTGTGCTTTTACTGCCCCATTCCGTGGCCCAAGCGTTAAAATCTCCTGAAATGATGATAGGATTAACATCGTAGACCTCATCTGAAATCCTCTTAAGCATTTTTTCGAATTTCTCTAGATCCCATCTTGGCGGAGCGTAGCAGCTGCAGAAGGTTATTTTGTTGATGACTGCAATCACATACCCCTCGCCGTGCCTTGAAATGATCTGCTGGATCGGAAATCTACCAGAAGCCCAAATAGCAGCGGTCGCTGTAGAGTCAGAAACCCAATTGTTTACGCCGCTAGGACAGCGATACGGCTCGGACAGCATTGCCACATCTCCCTTCTCCTCTATAAGCAATTGCCCAAGCATGTCTTGGACCTCTTCACAGTGGTTCAGGTTCAACTGAACTATCTCCATGTCGATTTCTGCTTGCTCGCTGGACAGAAAACGCCGCTGGTATGATGCATGTTTGTACCCGGTGGACAAAGGACACATCTGGGAGGTTTGACGCATGTTTTGGCAAAGTGCCCTGTTTCACCGCATTGCAGACAGCAGTCGGTCCTATCTGGGCCTTTGCAATCGCGGGAGAAATGGCCCGTCTCCCAGCATTTGAAACACCTCCTGTTCGATATTTGTATTTTTACCGGGCAGATTGACCATCCAATCCTAATCTTGCCACGTGCTGCCACTAGCGTTGCTAGTTTCGTCGGGAGCTTCACTGAAGCGGTCTGCATTCCGTTGAAGGATTTGGTGATCTTGGTCTCGAAAGTTACCCCGTCCAGCTCGGTGAACAAATCCCGAAGATCTTTTTCAACGTCGCTGGTCTGCGTCTCTGCGTCGATGTATCGAATTTCCACCGTTTCCATTTGGCCTAAGGTCTTTACTGTCCCATTGCTGCCAATGGAATTCTGAACCACCTTTGCGTAGTCGACTCCGCAATCATCATCGCTTTTGCCCAGTTCGAATAGCAAGCCTCCATTTTTTGTTCCTCGAATTCGCACTACTTTCTTACCGAAAGCTTGAAGCTCAGGATCTGCTTTTAGCTTGCGGAGGATTTCCACATGGGTAACATTTTCGCCGGGCGCCACTAGTACGGCTTCGGTTTTTGGACGCCTCGGCGGAAGCGCCTCCCGAGTAGATGCAGGGTGAACTTGCTTTGCGCCGGTGTCATCCGGAATGACACTTTCCTTCGGCTTCCGGCGATTTTTCCGCACGACCGTGCTGCACGACCCCTCTGTCTCGTTCATTTCGGGGCCACAACCGGCACTCGCGACCAGCGAGCTGCCAGAGGGGGCATCATTTTTTGCTCTCTTAGCATCGTCCGCTTCCTCAGGCGACCTCAAATTTCTGCCCCGTTTACCAGTGAATGGCGTCTCGGTTTGGGAGCAGCCTTCTAGCGCCTCTTTTAGGGACTTTTCAGCCCTTTCCGCTCGCAGCCTTGTCGTCATGAGCTCACGTTCAACACAGGCTAACGCCGATAAGATGCTCACTGCCATCTTATTGATCGGATGGTGAACATTATTCCAATCTTTCGTATAGGCATGAGGTTCTCCAGCCACCTTTAAAGCTTCCTGCAGCTTGCTTCCATCGACAACAAGCGCTGGCTCTTTCGATGAAGAAAACGATTCCACTGGTTGCGAGGTCACGGAATCCTCTGCTGCCATCACATTTTCCTCGCCGGTTACCGCTTCAACAACAGCAGAATCGACCGACGTACTGGCAACTACTTCAACCGCAGGAGAAGCTGAACACTCTCCGAGATCCGACGGAGGAGATCTAGGCGTCTTGCTACTACGGCCAAAAAAAGCGCCTATATCCTTCAAGGCCGACCCCAGAGGACGGGGAGGTAGCGATTCGTTCCCGCTCATTGGTGGTTTTGCTCAACCGAATCCCACATGAAGAAAATCAATTTACGAGGAACTCACCTAGCGAGCCTAGTGTATAATCACCTAATTTGCGGACACTCACACAACACAAACGAATGAAGGGCCTTTGCACTGTAACTCACGCAACACTGATAATACCAGTGCCTGGTAACTCACAGAACTGGTAACTCACAGAACTGGTAACTAACAGTATTAGTAAATCACAGCATGATAGGCACAAACACACACGTTGCGTTGCTCGATAAAGTGTGCGTAGTAGCAACCACTAGAGAATCGCACATTTAACACACACTATGGAAAAAAGTACGTTTGCTGCACTCAAGAAAACGGCGTCACTGTCAGCCAAATAGCACCCGTAGGAACAGCAAAGTAGTGCACAAATAAAAAAAGCGCACAAAACGCACTCCTATGTCCAACGCATCAGAACTGCCGAAATCGAGCCGCCAATAACACTCCCCGCCCTAGGATCGAGCAAGACCCTCGCGACAGGGCCCACCGGGCAAGGCGAGCCGCTCAAGCGGCACCGCCGGCACCACACCGCAGAGCGAGGACGTGCAAATCGCTTCGTCGTTCACACCAATCCAAAAACTGTCCTCCACCAAAAAACTGTACTTCACAGGGCACCACAATGTAGCAAAGAAAATGGTGATGGCAAAGTCACTGGCGCACAGAACCAAAAACACTTTGAAAATACACTTTCGCAGCGGAGCTGGAAACAACACGTCCTTCATGACTCGATATTCGACTCTGTGTCAGGTGTGTGTGTGTGTGTGTGTGTGTGTGTGTGTGTGTGTGTGTGTGTGTGTGTGTGTGTGTGTGTGTGTGTGTGTGTGTGTGTGTGTGTGTGTGTGTGTGTGTGTGTGTGTGTGTGTTTTTGTTGGTTTTTGGTTTGGTTTTTGTCTGAAGAAACGTAGCTTGACATGGTTTTATATTGCGTTGAAAGCATTCTGTTTATGTGTGTTATCATGTGAAACAGCGTGCGTTCACGCTTGGATAAAAGCTAAAGTTTGCATCGACAGCAGCGCTTGTTCCTCGGACGAAAACGCAGGTGTGCTGTTTCATGAATGTGAATGCGACACCGGTGCGAAATGGACACGCGCTCAATAGCAATGAACTCGGCATTCCCTCACAGGTGTTTCTCCAGTGCACGCCATTGAAAGGCATGCGTGCATCTCTGCGTTGAACGTTGTGTGCGCATGGGAAACTTTGGGTGTGCATTGAGCAAGAGCGCAGGTGTTCTTTTCAATGGGCGTTTTGTTTCATGAGCGCGGCAGTATTCTGTTCTGGTTTTGAATGGGTTGATGCTCACTCGCTTACTCATTGATTGTTTGTATCCATACGCATGTTGTCGCTGCGAAACAACGATGTTATTCATCACGTATAGAAGCAGAACGCAGGCAGAGCACGGGATCAGCCGTGTCCAAGTTTTTAACCAGTGCGTACTTGACGATCCAAGCAAGCAATGTTAGTAACAATGGGTCGAGGTAAACATTGTACCGATTATCAGCGCCATATGATAAAGCGAATGGCGGCTGCTGGCTTTAAGCGCAAAACGATCGAGTTCGTAATGGAACGAACGCGCACATTTGTGGCATACGCGCTTCGGACAACCGAAACGTGCTTAGACAACCGTAACGCGCTTGGACAACCGAAACGCGCAAGTCAACCGGACATCCTCAGAAGACCACGGCGTAAGAAGACCATACAATTGTTAATATATCTAAAAAACACTGATCGCGAGGGCAGTGGTACTGCTTATTACATCAAAAACCTATCCCAAAACACAAAAAAAACTAACAAAACTATCCGAAACGACCTACTTGTAAAACAAACACACACACACCAATACACATTCACACATACACACACACACACATACACACACACACACACACACACACACACATACACACACACACACACACACACACACACACACACACACACACACACACACACACACACACACACACACACACACACACACCAATACACATTCACACACACACACACACACACACACACACACACACACACACACACACACACACACACACACACACACACACACACGCACACACACACACACACACACACACACACACACACACACACACACACACACACACACACACACACAAACACACACACAAACACAAACACATACAAACCACACATAAACCTGTCCCAACGGGTGCATGCTGCGTTGAAAAAACCAGGGTCCGATCATTATTTCCGATACTGTACCCCCAATTCAGTTGTCGTTTGACGTTCTGGTTTCACTTTTCATCATCTAAAATGAGTTTTCTACACGTTTTGAGGGGTTTTAGCGAAAAAAGTTTTGACCCACTCAAGCTCGTCGGCCCGTTCGGTGCACTTTATGGTACCAAAGCTAGGGAGCTGTCCCTTGGTAAGGGGTGACACAAAATGTCAAAAAGTGATCAAAAACCTACTATCGAGAATCGGATGTAGAATGATTAGACGAACTTAAAATTGGTCTACGATACCTATCTGCGACGTTTAGTTTTCGAGATATGGCCCGCCGTTGGTCTGACGGAGCACTTTTTGCACCGCACACTTTGATGTTTTTATAAAAAAGTACCCTACCTGGGGACGCGTAGAGTAAATTTCACACGGGTATGTTGTCGATTGACTTTCTGGTTGCACTTTTTATCATCTAGGGTGTGTTTCTGACACGTTTTGAGGGGTTTTAGCGAAAAAAATTATTTGACCCACTCGAGCTCGTCGGCCAGTCCGGTGCACTTTTTGGTACCAAAGCTAGGGAGCTATCCCTAGGTACGGGGTGTCAAAATGACAAAAAGTGGTAAAAAAAATCACTATCCAGAATCGGATGTAGAATGATTAGACGAGCTTAACATTGTTCTACGACCCCATGGTCCGACGCTTAGTATTCGAGATATAGCACTTTGTTGGTCTGACCGTTCAATTTTGTACTGAAATGTATGGCGGACATGTTATTCATTAAACAACATTGACTTGTATTGTGCCCTACTTCATCGGCCCTGTTTCTATCGACTATCTTCAGTTGATATCTCCATTTGCTATGCCGTGCACCAAAATTGTGTACCGATCTAGGAAAGTACACTACGTACGCGTTCCATCCATGTTGGCGGACAAAAAAAATCCATGCTGGTACAAGTTGCCGGTCGAGATAGCCGTGCACCAACATTGTGTACCGATCAGGGAAAGTACAACACGGAGGGCGCAGCCCGAACGTACGCGTTCATGGATGTACAATCTAAATGTACTGTAGCATGCACATGCACATGCTATACTGTTTTCAATCAGTTCACACACATTTCTTATTACACTTAATAACACCAAATTGTCAACACAACACAACACACAAAAAGACCAAATTCCAACCACTCAAGATATCAACACAACCCAAACCACATAATTAACCTTACGTCAGAAATTGTAAGTCAGCAGAAAAACCCTTATCCAAAAACACTTAAAAAAGCACACAAGCGACACACAACCCCGGAGGTGCGAAAAAACCTTACCCAGCACAAAACGCTTCAAGTGGGTAAAGCGTAAAAACACAGCATTGCATAATAGCAACCAACAGTTAATAAATAATGAAATAGGAGACACCGTACCTCGTGTGTACAAACAGAACCGTTAACCGTAAGCGTAGGAAACAAAACACCGCGTAAGCGTCAGAACCCAGAACTGACCTTACATAATAATTGCAACCATATGTTAACCGAAAAACCTAACCCTCAGCATAACGGACATAAAACAGAAAACGAAAGTAAACGCAAAATCGAATTGAAGAGAAAAGTACCGTATAAATAAAGATGTAAGATGAGACCAGACACAGACATTCGGAGACAGTGAACGTCACAGTTACGCACAGTACGTGCAGTGGTAAAGTGGTGCTGCTAAGTCTTGGTCGGTCAAGTCTCGATTTGCAAACAAAGTGAAATGTTAAGTTAACTCAGTTGTGTTTGTCCTCTACCTGAAACATTGGTGATATTCAGGAAACATCCGAAAACTCCACCCCTCGTGTTTTAAAAGTATTCCTAGAGTGCGATGCCTAAATGTATAGCATTGTCGAATTACCCGTCGCGTACGAACCAACATATTACAGTACGTACCTAGTTTTTGTGTCAAAAGTTGCAATAAAGTGCTTGTATGCTTAAAATGCTTATCTCAACCGGTCACCTTTTGGCCTGCCTTTCTATAGACAGAAACCTAGAAAGATACTCGCGATAAACTCGCGATTTTTGTGTTTTTCCGTTCGCTCGGGACGACGAAATGAGCTCTGTGCACATCGTGTCGAAAACTGTCTTCTCCACGTATATTTTTGTCCATCCACGCATATTGTCCATCCCACATTTGTGTACAACACGGAGGGCGCATCCCGAGCGTACGTGTTAATGTTTATGTTTGTACTCACTACATGTACGATCCTAGGAATTTGTAATTGCGTCGCAGCTGCCCCTCCCGTCGCGGACACCATTCTTGTACAGAAGTCCTAGTACGTAGAGTACTTTCCTTAGGTATGTGCCCGTTCGTGACTATCGTTGCGTGCTTACGGACACGCTTGGGTATGTTTACCATACAAGGTTTACTAGGGAAACCTGGGAAGGAATTCTTGGCACACGTTTCGATCCATCCACAGTAACTTTCGTTCTCTTAAGTTAGCCATTTCATTTGTTTGCCCCGATAAGCAATCTGCTTCCCCGACCGTCACGGACACCATTCTTGGACCGAAGTCCTAGTACGTAGAGTACTTTCCTTAGGTTTGTGCCCGTTCGTGACTATCGTTGCGTGCTTACGGACACGCTTGGGTATGTTTACCATACAAGGTTTACTAGGGAAACCTGGGAAGGAATTCTTGGCACACGTTTCGATCCATCCGCAGTAACTTTCGTTCTCTTAAGTTAGCCATTTCATTTGTTTGCCCCGATAAGCAACCTGCTTCCCCGACCGTCGCGGACCCCATTTTTGGACAGATGTCCTAGTACGTAGCGTTCTTTATTGTACTTGATCAGTTAGCAATGCATTTGCTTGCCCTCCCGTCGCGGACACCATTCTTGGACAGAAGTCCTAGTACGTAGCGTTCTTTATTGTACTTGATCAGATTGTATTGCCATCGCTTTGTTCCATCGACACTTGCTACAGCTCACTAAGGGGTTTTCGTTTGTGATGTGTACGATAAGCCACGGTCTATCCTAACCGGCTGTAAATCAACACTTTTCACTCAAGTCATAGGAACGTAGTTTACTTTCCCTGATCGGTACACAATTTTGGTGCACGGCTATCCCGCCCGATAACTTGTACCAACATGGACATCCATGAACGCGTACGCTCGGGCTGCGCCCTCCATGTTGTACTTTCCCTGATCGGTACACAATTTTGGTGCACGGCTAACCACGCCGGCACTTTATCGTTGCTTTTCGTGCATAACCTAGGGACGTGATGTAAGTTTCATCATTTTTATGTTTGATTCGGTTTATTATGATATATCTTAACTCGAATACTTTTTCCATGTGGCGCCAAAAGCTTCTGGGCAACGCCTAGCCTGTGACCCAATCATAGTTTAATTTTATTGATATGCTCTAAAAAAAAAAATCCCAGAAATCTGAACTCGAGAGGAATCGCACATTACCGTACCTTAAGCTAGGAAACTCAGTGTAAACACACTAGGTGCATGGTTGGTACATGGAGTGTATGCATGCAGGCGTACTGCCGTGCTGGACTGAAAAATCGCACTTGCTACTAGAACGTAGAGTAATTCCCCTAGATAGATGCTTTTGCATGCCTCTGATCGACGACCATACAACTTGCCACGTGCGATACGCATACGTAAGCTTCCCCAAACAAGTTCCCTAGGGTAGCACCATCAACCAATTCAACCTTGGGTACTTATGTCGCCCAGCCTCCGTCGTGCTTGCTACCTTCCCGTGCTGTCGAAGCGGATGGACGAAGCGGACCCGCCGACCACGGTCTTGCACCAAGTGCCTCCCTCCCGCAGCGTCTTCACCGACAGAGATTCGCGCCTCACTGCTGCCTTCCAGCTAGTTGCCCCAAGCTTGCGGGGGCCTATGCGGACGGAAGGGGAATCCTGCCAATGTCGAACACCTTGGTCAGTTGGCACGAGGGAACGAGCCCGGGTAGTTAAGGAGAGGATGGTGACCACGCCTTCTCGCCAAGTAATGTCCAGTTAAGATTGCCTTAGGTAGGGTCTCGAAGGGAGTACAGGGCATGTGTGGAACGGATCTAACTACTTTCGGAATAATCGGAAGTAATAATCTCTTGCACTAAATTCCTCCTTTTGCTACTAACTATTTTATTTGTCTTCCACTGGAGTAGTTTACAAGAAACACGCTGCTCTAGCGATTGTCTAGAGCATTTTCCGCGAAAATAAAATTATTTTTAGTAGAGCCGTTTTCCCGTATTTTAGTACAATCCTGTTCTGGAACGTAACGACGAAAATAGTAATCTCTACGCGGAATCGAACCAAGGTAGAACCTGGTTGCCTGTGCGCAAGTTCGCCAACTTGCGCTTGTTGCCGCGCAGCACTGATACATATGTTCTGCAAAGAAACAGTTTTGTCGTGTGACGAACATTCCACACCGTCTAGACAGGTCTAATTTCGAGACACACACGCACTGCCCAGTACCGGAATAGCTAACGCCAAAACGGGCTGCGGCTGCAGTGTGCAATAAGAGACGCGTGTCCGCGACTTTATCGAATGGTTCCCACATTTTGCCACCTTACAAAATAACAGGGGATCCGATGACAATTTCGGTTCCCACAACAAAATGCAACTTTGGCAAAACGGCTTCAGGTATCTCGCCTGACGTGAAAATAATGAAATTAATAAATAGAACGCATCGTGTCCGGAACTAGGACAGTGGTGAACTAAGAAACAAACTAGAAGGTTCTGTTCAGTGTTGACCATAATATCACAAAGGTGTTTACATATTTACACATAACATAATACACAAAGGTCCAAGTTATTACAGTCGGCTTAGTAGTATTGGTACTACTAAGCTCCGCCTACGCTCACCGTAGCCTACGCATACGCTCACTAGTACTCACGTTGCATGAGCGACATCCTTCCCCTCGTAATCCAATCGCTTGGATTACCACCTTGAATCGTCATCCTTACTGCTGATTTGTTGTATCCTCCATTTAGTTTCGTTTCGTAATAAGGTATTGTGCCACCACAATATGGCCAAAGCCGTTCTTTCTGAATAAAAAAAAAGGTATTGTGCCATACTAATCTTCCTTTTGGCTTGGTTTGTGATGAGCAAGTGCTCCTTATCGTTCACGTCTACCACTGCTATTTCAACCACTGGTCTAGTAAAAGCTCCCTTTAAGGTATTCACCTCAACAGATCGGACCTGTCCATCCTTGGCAAGATGCACCTTATTCACGCGACCTTTTATTCAAGATCCTGAAGGAGTGACCGATGACAACGCTCCTTCAGGATCTTGAATAAAAGGTCGCGTGAATAAGGTGCATCTTGCCAAGGATGGACAGGTCCGATCTATTGAGGTGTAGTACAACGACATCACCTTCATTCACTGGCACCACCTTATTCGTCCACTTATCCCTTTTTAGGAGCGTAGGCAGATACTCTCCTTTCCATTTGTCCCAGAATAGCTACGCGTTATGCTGGACTAGTTTGAACTGCTTGTGATCGATGATGGAGGTTGAGAGCGTCCACGGCGGTATAGCGCTACCGCTTCGCCCGAAAAGGAAGTGAAAGGGTGTTATTACTTCCACCTCTTTGTTATCTACTAGTTAAAATGGCCCGGTTACAGTGTATAGTATTTACATCATACATTGCAGTATACACACAACTATGATTTCTTAATTTTCTATTATTTAAAATTCTATAAGTTAAATTGAGGATGGGGTATCTCTTAGAATAAATAATTTATTCAGCGAAATTCACATTGCTGCCATATGTAACTCACGCCGATGAGGAGCAGCAATTCTGAATTCTACTCATGGATGTCTCGTTCCATACGATCAGTGGTGGTGCCCACTGATCTCAGGGTATGTGTTCCATCCTTGTCAAGGGGGAGTGCTAACCTGCTCTACTTTCAAATGACACAACCAAACGATCAGTGAAGCCTGTTGCATCAATTCCGCCTGTGCTGACTGTACACGGATGTTACAGGAACTGTTCGCGTCCAGGTTGAGCGATAGCTTGAATTTAGAGTGTAGCGTACGTCACCAGGTCAGCAGCAGAGCAGCAATTCAACTCGAAGCCACTGCTATTGCAATTTTCAATTGGCGCCGCGTGTACGCAAGATTAGTTTTGAGCAGAAACGGCTACCCGGTGCCACCAGGTTCATCAAGAATAGATTGTTCTGTCAAACCGTAGCTATCCATCCACTGCTGCTGTATCTATATCTTACACCGTTCGTTGTTCATTCGGGTCACGTTTGTTAATATGTTATTCATCACATCGATAGCATAAGAGTGCTCCCATAAGGCTCCGCATATCGATAGCATAAGGCAGATTTTAGCAGGTCTGGTCGTATTTGCACAAAGTCGGTTAACTGCGGAAACATCGTCAACGTCTTCTGCGGCGTCATTTTGCGCAGGTGCTGATCAATGATTCGCAGAGCTTTGAGGAGCTTGACAGCTCGCAGCTTCCGATTCTGCTCGGAGTCTTCAACGGAGTACCGGTCCATATTTTGCCGGTGAAAGTCTTCACAAACGTGTTTCACGTTTGCGTCCTACAATAAGAGAGGATTATGGGACACTTCCTCAGACAATATAAGGGCAAATAGGTGACGCAGATAATTGAGCATTTTAAATCAGACTGCAACCTGTAGGGTCCTGGATATTTTGGTGTCGTACTGCAGCAATCCGAACATCAACAGTACACCATGCAGCCAATTAGTCTGGCGGTGGCGCACGATCTACTGGTTACCCGTACCAATATACCAGGGAAGCTGCTGCACTTAATTTTAAACTTATCTGTACTTATTTAATCTTTCTGCTATTTAGATCACTTCATACATATTATACAACTTCACATACAAATGGACTATATTCTTTGACGAAAACATGGTTGTCGTTTTTCGTGCAACGCCTACATCGATGAATCGCTATATCGGTGTAAAGTGTGCAAAAAAACCAACACGGTACAAAAATCATCCAAGCTATCCGCACCTAACATCAACTCGCTAACCAACATCGTCTCACTATAGAGTGAAAAAGTAACGCTCTATAGTGAGAGATTGAAAATGAGAACCTTTTTGTAAAATTTGTTATAGGACTGGTATATGAGTCAAGGGTCTTGACTTTAATATAAACTCAATTTGCAGCAGCGTAGCGGTCAATGTTTCTGGCGACGGTTCGCGCTGCTTCCAGTCTTCCATCATCTGCCTCAGACCTTTTTTGATGGTCTGAATTTGCCTTTCCCATAGTCCGCCGAAGTGTGGTGCCGATGGAGGATTAAAATGCCATTCTATCTGGAACTCACTGGTTGCTTCTCTTCCCATTCTATCGTTGATTTCCTTCGCTAGGTTGCGAAGTTCCTTTTCCGCACCAACGAAGTTAGTGCCATTGTCACTATCCTCCAACCTTCCCTCTACTGTGTTGGAAATTCTTAAGACACATGAGAAAGCTGTCTGTGTCGAGTTTCGGTGCTACCTCCAAATGTATGGCACGTGTGGACATACACACGAAAATCACTCCCCATCGTTTCTCAGTTGATCGGCGGGCTGCTACTTCGAACGGTCCGAAATAATTGACTCCGCAGTGAGTAAATGGCGGGGTGTACGGTTTTACTCGGCAGTCTGGTACTGTTGCCATCATGGGTGCCTCTGGCTTACAGGAGTGTAAGATGCACCATTGGCAGCACTGCTTGACGTTATTAAGCACCGCCCTTAAGTTGATAACAAAAAATCCCTTGTCTTAACTCAGCTATCACCACATTGTCTGCTTGATGCAAACACCTTTCGTGGCGATCGCGCACGATGGGTTTGCTGGTGCTCTTGTGGCAAGATAATAGACAATCTTGCAGTCGATGGAATACACTACGCATTGCAGTGTCGGCTATTGCTGCGCATTATTCCAACCTTGTCCAAAAATGGCGTCAGCGTTCGCAGTGAAATCGTCTTGCCCATTTCTCCCTTCTCTAAGCATTTTATCTCCTCTGGAAATGGTTCTCGCTGCGCCTTTTTGTAGAGGTAAACCGGTGGACAAAAAGATAGGAAAAAAATTTGTTGTGTGTTTTTTTGCGTGCAATAGGTGTGTCATCGCCAACAGTTGTTGTTGTTGTTAGTATGGTTTAGAGAGGCTTTGGCTCCTGCGGAGTTCTTTCGCCTAACGTTCGAGGCGTACTGAATTTGCAATCGCTGTTTGTTTGCCTTTTATACTCGCATTTGTGGTGCGCTACTTATCTGAGTTTTGAGTAACGGCAGCGTTTTTCGGTAGTATAAAAAAGAGATCCAAAGCGTGTTGCGCTTCATTCTTCATTCAGTGGTAAAGGTGAAAGTTTGCGATTTGAAAATTCCACAAGTTCATCATGGGTCGCGGAAAGCACTGCACTCCAGAGGAGCGGAAACATATTCAGGGTTTGTATCGTGAGAACGTGCCTATCAAAACCATCTGCAAGGCGTTTGGCCGTTCGCGGACGTTTGTGGACAACGCCATTCGTAGCGAGGCTACGGGTAAATCCACAGGTCGTCCACGAAAAACAACGGCTGACGTTGACGCGCAGATGGTTGAGATAATCAGGGCGGACCCTTTCAAAACTTGCAATCGTATTAAGCAGGAGCTTAGATTGCAAGTTTTGGTGAAAACGGTGTCGCGCCGTTTACACGCCGGTGGGTTCTGTGCCCGGAAACCACGAAAGGTTCGTAAGCTAATGCCGCACCACGTAGAAGCGCGCATTCGGTTTGCCGAAGAGCATTTAGCTGCATCCATCTTTTGGTGGAGCAAAATAATTTTTTCGGATGAGTCCAGAATCAATCTGGATGGTTCGGACGGCACTAAATACGTCTGGCGCCTTCCTAAACAGGCGTATCATCCAAAAAATACTATAAAAACCCTAAAGCACGGAGGCGGCCACGTAATGGTGTGGGGTTGCTTCTCCTGGCACGGCCCGTGTCCTTTGTTCCGTATCAAAGGAACACTGAACTCGGAAGGGTATAGAAACATACTACGTCGTAAGATGTTGCCACACGCCCGACAAAAATTCGGAGACGAAGAGCATTACATCTTTCAGCACGATAACGACTCAAAGCATACATCGCAATTAGTTAAATGTGTTTTGGCAAACGAGGATGTGCAAGTTCTACCGTGGCCTACGTTGAGTCCAGACCTCAACCCGATTGAGAATCTGTGGTCAACTCTCAAGCGTCAGCTTAAGAACAAGCATGCACGTTCTGCCGATTCGCTATGGAGACGCTGCAAGGCTATGTGGAAACGCATAGACAGAAGCGAATGCCGTAACCTCATCGGCGATATGGCCCTACGCTGTGAGGAAGTGATAGCGAATAACGGTCAACACATTGACCGTTAGAATATGTTTCCGCTCTGTGGAACACCGCAACACCACCTCCCAACAACCACTTAAACAGTCCTTTTCAGGGCTACCAAATATTTCCGACAAGAACTATGTTTTTCGGTCACAGAAAAAAGTTCCTATTTTTATGTCCACCAGTGTACCCTTCAACTGCCTCTACGTCACTCATTTGAATAACTTTTGTGAATTTCTTCCTGCCTGCAACGTACTGCGAAAATTTTCGTAGTATAATACCGTGACGAACGAGCTTTTTCCATTCGGAGTAATGTTCTATGTTTAAGGGGTCCGCATTTTCCGAATGGCAGTTACCCACTTCTTCTTCCGTGGCCAATTCAGCCCTGCTCAATGGCCATTCATCCTCACCTTTTGTCAAGAATGATGGTCCTGACAACCACATTTCTTGGTTGTTAGTAAGCTTCGTCGCTGCGTCTGCTGGATTTTCTCTAGTTGGTACCCAGCGCCACTGATTCATGGCCGTCGTTTCGAGAATTTCACTAACTCGATGGGTGACAAACGGATGGTATCGTCGCCTCCTATTTTTAATCCACGCAAGCGTCGTCTGCGAATCGCTCCAGTAATACATTCTTGTTACCTCCACCCTTAGCTCCTGCTTAGCCGTGTTGGCCAACCGTGCCCCCAAAATTGCCGCTTGCAATTCCAGGCGTTGAATCGACAATTGCTTAATGGGCGCCACCCGAGCCTTTCCTGCTAGTAAATGTGTGACGGTGTTTGATCCATCGAAGCTTCTCATATATACGCAGGCAGCAAATGCCTCTGTAGATGCTTCTACGAACGTGTGTAGTTCACTGAAGATTGCACCTGCCGGCCTAATGCATCGTGGCACCTCTAGCTGATTTGCTTTCTCGATTAGTTTTATCCACTTGCCCCAGTCTTCCTTTAGATCGTCTGGCCTGGTCTGGATCCCAGCCGTTTACTGCAAGGTGGATTGACCTAAGTAGGATTCTGCCATAAATAGCAATATGACTTATTAGCCCCAGAGGGTCATAAATGCTCATAACAAAGCTGAGAATTTCCCTTTTTGTTGGATTTCGGTTGGATTCCAATATATCGGTGGGCAGGTTCGAAAACGTTATCTTATAGGCCAGCGTACCGCTAGGAGTTTTCCAAAAAAATCCTAGCACCTTTTCATATGAGCCACTCTTCTCTTCAAAGAAAAGCTCTGTACCCTTTGTTTGCCTTCTTACTTCTGGTAATTCCTGGTAAGTAGCTGATGCGAATTGCTAATAAAATTGCGGATATGGAACCCAGCTCGATCATGAACCGCAACTACTTGTTGACTGGTTTCTATTGCTTCGCTTTGTGGAGCAAAGCTGTCGATATAATCGTCGACGTAATGTTGTTTTACGATCGCGTTGTATGTCCGTAAGTAATAATCCTTCAATCGAAGAGCGTTCTCATTTTTGACTGCTTGTGCACATGAGGGTGAACATGTAGCACCGAATGTCATAATCTTCATGACGTATACATCAGGCGCCTTCCGCTCATCACACCCACGCCATAGTATACTTTGCGATTGCTGATCATCCTGTCTCACCATAACCTGGTGAAACATTTCTTTTATGTCCCCTGCTACAGCAATCTTTCCTTATCTGAATCTCACGAGTATACCGAATAGCGACGTCGTTGCATCCGGACCTGCTAGAAGCTGAGAGATTAGCGATACTCCTTCAATCTTAGCGGCGGCGTCAAACACCAATCGTGGCTTCGAATTCGGCTTGTTTTTGTTGCTGACGATGAAGTGCATCCTCCACAAGAGACCGATTTCATATCTGCCATCTTTAAACACCATTGTGTCTCTTATTATACGGTCCGCTCTCTCCTCTTCCTCACTGCTAACGAGCTTCACCGTAGTTTTTACTCCGAAATCTTCAGTCGAAAAGTATTTTTACAACATCTCGTCCATACAATCTTCTTCCTTCAAAATCATCAATCGTTCCGGATGGTTTGAAACTTCTACTCCTTCTTTCCCGAACACGACCCATCCAAGCTTCGTCTTGATCGCGACTTGTTCGTTCGGTAGTCCCGCCTTCCAGGCAGTCGGTAGTATTAGATGGCTATTGTTCAACCCAATTGAAATCATCGGACGAGCGTAGCTATAGCTTTCGATCGGAGCATCTAGGAAGTGACTGTATTCCTTTGTTAACCTCGCTGCGTCTAGTGATTGCACGGGGAGGTTTAAACGGTACGCACGTCTTCCATCGAGTACTCCTGTTCCGAGCTTCCTTGTCCTTCCTCAGCGCACGAAAACGTTTATCACGGAGTTTTGCAGCATTCACCTGTAATTAAATTAAAACATAAAACATAAAATAAGTAAAGAAAGTTATTTGCGTTTCACATAAATTAAGCGTTGAGAATGCTATACATTACCATTAAATATGAGAAGCCAATGTTCGTTTAATTGAACATGTTCAAACAATTTGTTGTCGTCATCGAGGACTAAGCCAGCTTCATCGTTTTGGCAGCATTCCGTCACCCAGATGTGATTGTCCTTCGTGATGAAGCGTAACTAACCGACCGTACATGGTGTGGCATTGATGAGAACGGTCTATCTGAAACGAAAGAAAGAAAAATAATATAAGTCAAGAGCATTTCATGCTGATCGTTCACGATTGGTTCTTGTATGTACAAAGGAATAAGGGCGGCATTTTTACATATTTTTTTCATTTGCACGCTTCCTACCCACACCAATGCAACCGGTGCTAGCGGACGAGCTAACACCCAATACTATGCCATAGATTTGGGCGCGGTTGTTGCGTACCTGTGGGCCCGGCATGTTTTTACACTCTCGGAACGTACCTCTGTGGCCCAAACATCTGTGCTAGCATTTTCAGAGCGCAAGTATCGCCTTGCAATCATAACCCCAACCAGCAAAACCGAAGCTATTGGAAAACTTTCCTGTGTGCCAAAGCGAGAGAGCATGTCTTCTTTCTCTAGATTTTGGACGGCACAACGCCGATCGTGTGGCCTATGAACGAAAAACGGGAGAAGGGGAAACCGATATCCTTCGAGTGACACACACGCATGCATCTGCATACGTATTCCGTTGAACCGAGACTACACATCTCTCTCGATCTCCCATGATTTTTCTGCTATCGCGCTCATCCGGGTGTTAGGCATCCTCAGTCTGTCAAGAACATTCACTGTGGAAGGATGTGTTGGAGTGATGTGTGATTTCTTGTGCCCCGTATTTTGCTCGTTTACGTTTTGTGCCGTGTTCCTTCTTCTTCAATTATGGAATGATTTATTCTTGTAAATTTCTAAGGTAAGTTTCTTATCCTTGTGTGTGCTTCAATGGGTACATTCAACTAACGCTTGTCGTCTAAAAAGTTACAGGTGCACGCACATGTTAATCGACGGTTGCCGACGGAAGGACGGTGTTCGGTTTTAAAATATTAAGGTAAGCCTTAAAACCTATGTGCCAAATATTGTTAAGTTTTTTTTTTTTTATAAAACACATGGATTAATTATTGGTTAATTTTCATCAACAGATTTCATCACAGCTCTTTCGTAGAAGAGCGCACTTCAAGGACGCCTAGGATACGGCTAAACATGCGCAGCACCAGTCCGTGACATTTCCAGACAGGCGCCGGCTTAACACGCGCAGCACCAGTCGAGGATGTCCTAGCGAGAAAAGTAGAAGGAGGAACGAGAGGAAGGGTAGCAGGAAGCAACCGCAGCATTTGGAAGGGGTGAAGCATCCTGCCGTATACAGAGTGTGAGTGTGCCAAAACGCATGTGGAAAGAGTAACACCAATAAATAGCATGCGAAAGTGTGCATAAAGCAAAAAGAAAAAGCGTCACTACTACAACCAGCAATCCGAAAATATAAGGGGAGGGATAAATACAAATGTATGCGTAAGCAGGACCAGCAATCCAAGCATTTGAATGTGTGCGTCGGTTTGTGCCGTGCTGAAAGTTTTTACTTTAGCTGCTGCTAGTGTAAAAACTTAAGGAAAGCTTAAAGTAAAAATTTTTTACACGGGGCGCCTTCGGAAATTGTTGGCTGGGACGCGTCTACCACGTCCATTCGTTCGGCGTACGTTTGCTGCAGGTGATTGCTGTTCGCTTGGGCTTGCTCCAATATGCTGCGCTTCGTACGGTGGTGATGATCTTGATGTTACCAAATCACTGCGACTTCCGGACGGTTGTGAGAGCCAGCTGTAATTCTCACAGCACAGCTGAAATAGACACTATAAGAGAAAAATATTCTTAGTGGAGCGCA
This sequence comes from Anopheles gambiae, assembly GCF_943734735.2. Taxonomy (NCBI): domain Eukaryota; kingdom Metazoa; phylum Arthropoda; class Insecta; order Diptera; family Culicidae; genus Anopheles; species Anopheles gambiae. The sequence goes on from NC_064602.1 coordinate 54,651,134, forward strand.
TTCCATGTAAACCATTAATTTTAATTATATTACTTTAATCGTCAATTTGTCTTTCTCTTACATTTTACACTGTCGCTAATTTCGGTAGCTTAGGTAAGCTAACAGTACGACGATGATCTGAATACCACCAATTACAGGCTCGTAATGCATGAACGCATTCATCATCACTGAAGATTTGGTACCTCCATAACAGTCCGCCTCAGACGACGAAATTATTAGCAGTTGCGATCTGATACATGGCGCCTAAACGCGATGAGAAAAAAAACACATCAAAAACGTTTTAGATGAAATATATAATGTCGGTTCAGCTTAATAAACATTAAAATGAATTATTTATTTTGCTTTTTCGCACGGCATATTAGCTGAAATGAAAAAATAAACATTGTTAACCAGTTTATCAAACTGTCTTATAATTACTTTAGATACTGTCAGACTTACTTCAACTTTGCTTCAATTTAGCATGGATCCATATTTCAGCCAATATGCATGTTGGTGGCCGGTGACCCACGGGGTTTTCCGTTGTTTCCAGTTTGTGGTAGTCCGGTAGTTTTTATAGAGCAGTGACTCCCACATTCTCCAGACGGTGCTGGAGGAACGCGTGCTCTAATTTTGTCTTTGCGGTGGCATTAATCGAAGCAGGACAGGTGCAGTATGATCCGACTACAGCGCGATGGCGAGTAACCTGGAAACACCAAGAATGGGTACATAAAACACGGGTATGTGATGAGTAGATTGGCGACATTCAGTAGCACAAGCAACAGGCACAATATTCGACATCACATCATATCTTATTCCTTCTTCACAAGTCTTTATACTTCTCCCACTCATTCATAAGTCTGCGCACCGGCAACTCGAAATGCAGTATAAAAGGAAGTTGTGGAAGAGTCTCAAGTGCCACTTCCTTTACAAGTGATGCCTTCGGCCATTGCGGATGTGTAATCGTTTCGTCAGTCTGATGTACCAGTCCGTGTTGTTGGACAACTTCCGACGACAAGTGCAGTGCCATCGGTGGATTCAGGGTCCGTGTTGTTAAACAGCTCAAGGTAACGGATGCAGTGTCAGCGCTGGTCTCGAATGCCGGTGATAATAATCATCATCGGTCAACATTACCAGGTGTTCCTGCACCATTCTGTCCGTTAGGCCAGCAACATGGACAGCAACCGTCAACTAGTACTGCTGCGCCATCAGTGATACCGGTTGCTGATGCTCTACCGCAGGAATCTGGCATGAAGATCGGTAGACAACAGGCATTGACGGGATCTGCAGTACCATCGATCGCTGCACTGCTTCGCTTGCCGAAGTTCATGCTCCGAAGAATCAGCGTGGTATGATGACCGCTGTTGTAAGACAACATTTACCCACCAGTGCTTCTGCATTGGTGATAGCGGCTGCTGGAGGATCTGTTTTTATTGTGAGTCGTACACCAGCCAAAATGATCAGCGGTAATGTTCAAAAACCATCAACGAGTACTGCTATGTCTGAGCAATCTTTTACCTGTGTTCCTAGCCACATCCGTCCGCCAGGCAAGATAGTTGACGGTGGTAACCAAGTGCCATCGACAAGCGCCGGAACATCGTACATAACGACTGAACGAGCAAATGGTCCTGTTGTAATAAATTTGCCTGAAAATATAACCAGGAAAAGTGATCAGAGACCGTTTACGAGTTCTGCTACGTTTTCGGTGTACGAACCTGTGCTGCCTTCGTCGCCAATAATGATGATCACCGACGATTAACACCAGGCTGCAGCAGGAGCAAATCAAGCAGTCCTTTCAATTACTTCTACAGAATATTCTGGAAGCTGCTGCCTTCGTTGTCGGATGCTGTTAATGAAAATAGATGCACGCAGCGCACAGATAATGGTGATTTTAAATGAGCAGCCCACAATACTGAATCCTATGAAGGGTATAAGAAGAAATGCGGAGAGTTTAGCAATTTAAAAAATCGGAAATGAACGACAGTTTGATACATTTTTAGCAAACATAGCTGGAGATGATTTTGCATTTTGCAGTTATACTTAAATAATAGATGCAGATATCAGCAGCCAGGATGCCAACAACAGGATGCAAAAGGCTTTAGACGTGATGTTTGATAGGACTTTTCTTGCACGGTGTAGCTGGGAAGGATCTTCAGGACAAAAATAGCTTTTAGTAACTATCCAAATACAGTGATTATTTAAGTCTATCGCCACAAACCAAGTGGAAATAGACGTAGATATAGAATATGATAAAGAATATTTAAAAAGAAAACTGACACATGCACCAGCAAGAGTAAACATACAGGGAAATGTTAAAACAAGCTGCCATAGAAGGTAGAAATAAACATATATTTATTTGGTTAAATTGCTCTACCTATTTATAGTCGCTGTTTATACATATTACATACATTACATATTATTTATTGATAAACACATTGTTTTTCCATTTTTATTAATCGCAATGTCCTATTGATACTATATTTATCAATCACCTTTGATCTATTCTTTTCTAATTTTACAAATTAAATGAAAAATTGTACCTTTTATTGTACCTATCACACAGCTAGTGGTAAGTAATACACATTTGCTTTGGTAGCTTTCAGGGGCAATACTTGTTTAAGATAAAAAATGTAAAATGGCTGTTAGTATCATTTTGCAAATCACTAACAGCCATCGCGTTTTTGCTCCTATCATTTATTGTACTTTATTGCCCACTGTAAACCGTTTGACCGAGGAGGAACAACGCTAACGATATTCCGGAAAATAAATAATGTTGTTGCATTTTAATAGATATAAACAAAGTGCGTTAACAGCAATAACACGATAACACGACGACAATACGACCATAGCAAACTCTGGTGTCAATCGTCGCGGTCAAACAACAGCAACTAAACCCGAGAAAGGCCGGGATAAGCTGTTCCGTTGGAGCAATTTACTTAAAAGAACAACAAAGAACATACGTCGATGGAGCGCTAATGCTCAAATTAATAAATAAACGATTTAGTGAATAATAAGATAAACACATGCATTCATAAGCTATACATAAATGTTACCATCGATTGTTTACAACGATGTTCACAGTGTGCCGTAACTCTCTTCAATTCCCAAACTTGATATAATTTCCACCTCTAAAATTAAAAATCTAAAATTAAAATCTCTAAATCTAAAATTAAAAATAATCAAAGTTTCCTTACCATCATGCCCACTTCTTTGATGGCTTTCCAATTTACTTCGCATGAAATCCGCTGGGTGCATACGAGGTGAATCAGATTTGTGTGTCTTCGGACAGCTTGGAACACTCCTGAAGAACACTGATAACATAAATTATTCATAATGTTTGACGGAAAATTTTATTCGATTAGTTATTTAATTTCAGCGTAATGAAAAATTACAAATACAACCACTTTAATTAACATACCTTCCTGCGGAGGCGAAATAGCTGCACGTATCTAACTTCCAATCTTTTTCTCCTGGTAAACGATAAAGACACCAAAAAATATGGAAAATTAGATGGGTACAAGAACATTAGACGGATACGTATAAATATTTCTAATTTATAACACTTTAGAACACATTTTGCTTCACTCTAAACACAACAAACTAACATAGGAAGCTTCAATATTTCAACGCTTCAATATTCGCCAACAGCACACAAGTGAATAGCACCATTGATCATTACTTTTAAGTTCACATTACAAACTTTAACACTGAAAATATGCAACTAAAATACATTGTTTAATCTCATTATTTCGGATAATTTATTTTCCGCGTTTCGGTGTAACTTTCAAACCTTTAATATTTACCAGCAGTTATTCGTTGTGCAGCAAAATTGGAAGAGAGAGTTTATTCGTGACATTCATGGTTATTTATAAACTACTCGATCGAGCCGAACACTCGAAATTGAACGAAGAATGTTCGTGTTTCGTTAAGCACGATATGAAGTGACAGGGCTGTGCCTGAACATACATGTTAACACAAAGACGCTTCTGCATCAAACTCTTTCACTTTGTAAATATAACCTCGATCCATCTTCGCTGCCTAAAATTACACACACACATCCACACACTGTACGTCGTCACATTCCGTTTGGTGCTGTTGCACGCAAACAGTTGCAGTTCATTAGCGCTCGTCCGTGTTTCTTCCTGCTCTTCCATGGGTTTCAACGCCCCTCGCCCTAGTATGAAACGTCATTTGCCTGCCGGGTGGATCTCGCACACCTTCGAGTTTCATCCGTTTCGCCATACTTTCTTCCAATAGTGTCACTGACGATCCGGCATCGAGAAACGCATATGTTTTTTATTTTGGTCGAACCGTTTCGCAAAGTTACTGGTACTATCTGGTAATAGATACTCTTTTTTGGTACTGCGGAGGTGATGGACATCTTGTTCGGGAACGTGTTGTACCTCTCTTCTCGTGTGTCATGAACGTGTGTCATGCATAATTGAGTGGTGTCTTTGGGTGCAACCATTCACCCCGCAACCCTTCCATAGTCGACAATCTCTTATTTGGTGATTAGTGTACTTTAAGCAACCGTGGCAAATACCGGCCTGTTTAATCTCACTATTTCGGATAATTTATTTTCCGCGTTTCGGTCTAACTTTCAAACCTTTAATATTTACCAGTAGTTAATCGTTGTGCAGCAAAATTGGAAGAGAGAGTTTATTCGCGACATACACTGTTATTTATAAACTACTCGATCGAGCCGAACACTCGAAATTGAACGAAGAATGTTCGTGTTTCGTTAAGCACGATATGAAGTGACAGGGCTGTGTCTGAACATCCTCCCCCCCTTGACGCAAGTCAACAAACAAAACAAAAACAATCAAAATAAACAGAAATTAGGTGCATGTGCTCTCGTCGGCCTCTGCCACAGGTAAGATACAAATTTTTGTTATCGGACGAGTTACGATACCTTTTGATGTTTTCAGTGTTACTACCCGTGTCAGCTTGTCGTCTCCGGTGTGCACCTGTACGATACGTGCGAGTGGCCAACGGGTTGGGGGGAGGAAATCATCCTTCAGGATAACCAGTCTGCCAGGTAAGATGCTGTCGTTCCTCTTCGCCATGGTGTTATCACGTTGCATCTCTTGCAGGTATTCCGTCGTCCAGTGCTTCCAGAAGCGCTGCACCATTACTTGCCACTTCTGCAAGTCGCTGAGGGTGCAGGAACGAAGATGGGTGTAGTCCGGCTCGGGGACAGCATGCATCGATGTGCCCACGAGGAAATGCGCTGGGGTAAGTGCCGATAGCTCGTTAGGGTCGTCTGACATAGGTAGGAGAGGACGCGAATTCATCGCCGCCTCAATCTGATGTAGGACAGTTGTGTAGCCTTCGTAGGATAGTCGCGTGCTGCCTAACTGCCGAAAAAGGTGTCGCTTGGCGGTCTTCACAGCTGCTTCCCACAATCCGCCGAAATGTGGTGCCTTGGGAGGGGTGAAGTGCCAATTGATGCCGCGGTTAGTGCAATCTGTCACAATTAGATGTAGCTGCTGTTCATCGCGAAACATTTCGAATAGCTCGTGAAGCTCCCTCGCCGCGCCTTCGAAGTTTTTCCCGTTGTCCGAATGTATGTGTGCCGGTAAACCGCGTCGTGCTGTGAATCTGTGTAATGCAGCTAAAAAACCAGCAGTAGTTAGATCACTTACCAGCTCCAAGTGTACGGCCTTAGTGGAAAAACACACAAACACGCAGAGGTAGCATTTTCCCGGGGCGGCTCGTTTATGGGCTGGCTTCAGGTATAATGGACCGGCGTAATCCACTCCGGTAACACTAAAAGGCCGGCTGGGAGTGATGCGCTGCGCTGGAAGCTGTCCAAGTTGTTGCTGTTCAAGTGTCGGTCGCTGTCGAATGCACCGAAAACAATTCTGCACAATGTGCTTAACAAGATGCCTTCCATCTAACGGCCAAAACTCTTCGCGTATTCGAGATAAGAGCAGCCTTCCTCCTCCATGACGAAGCTCCTCGTGTTGATACTTTGCGATCAATTGCGCGAACGGATGTTTCTTGGGAAGCAAAACAGGATTCTTCGCTTGGTAGGGAAGTTGAGATAGTCGTAAACGTCCACCTACACGGATGATCCCTTGTTCGTCAAGGAATAGACTTAGTGCACGTAAAGGTGATTGCCTCATGACTTCGTTTCCCTTTTTGAGCTGCCCGAGTTCAGCTGAAAATGCATCCTGCTGTGCTAGGCGGCTTAACACAGTGTTTGCTGTTTCCATGTACTCGGGTGTGACGATTAAAGGTGCGGGATGCTGTGCTGCTGTTCGCTGAGTGCGTGCCTTTTCCTTAGCGTTACGTGTGAAGCGAATGCAGTATGATACGATACGCAGCAATCGCTTGTAGCTAGAACACAACGCAAACCAAGGGTGATTAGTGGTTGTGTTTACAACGGCAGCACTCACCTGGCGAATCTCTAGATTCGTTTCTTTGGCTGGTTCCGGGTTAGAGTTGGGCCAGATGGAAGCGGGCAAAGATAGCCAATCCGGACCGAAGCTCCACAGTTTGCTTTTCAGGAAATCAGCGGCTGACATGCCTCGTGAAACCAGGTCAGCAGGATTAGACGCGCCGGGTACATGTCTCCACTGCCGCGGGTGTGAGTAATGCTGCACTTCAGATACCCGGTTAGCCACAAACGTTGCCCATGTGTTGGGTGTGGCGCTGATCCAGGTTAAGGTGATGGTGGAATCCGACCAAAAGAAAGATTCTGCAACGTTGGTCCCCATCGCCTTCTTTACTCGGTGATGCAGGTGTGCTCCTAATACAGCAGCGCATAGTTCAAGGCGGGGTAGTGTGACGCGCCTGAGCGGTGCCACACGCGATTTGGAAGAAAGCAACGTTATGCGAATCTACCCACCTTCGCCTTCACAACGCGCATAAATGCAGGCTCCATATGCTGCCTCCGATGCATCACAGAAGGTATGTAGCTGAATACGCGCGCCAGGTAGAAGCGCATAACGACTAACCTTGAATTTAGAGATGAGTTGCCAATCCTCTTGCATTGTTTTCCATTTCTTACAGATAGTATCTGGAACATACTCGTCCCAACCAGCTTTCTGCAACCATAATTCCTGCATCATCATCTTGGCCCGAATGACAATCGGGGAGATCAGGCCCAGCGGATCGAACATGCGAGCTATGTTGGATAGAATGGATCGCTTTGTCGGAATGGACACATCACTGGATATTGCGGATTCGAAGGATAAAACGTCATGCTCTGGCTCCCATGAAACACCAAGAGCCTTTACCGTCTCGTGTGGTAAGAATTGCCGCGCTGACTGTGTGCCGATTTGATCCGCATTTAAACCGGCGAGCACCTCGAGCTGATTGGATGTCCACTTTCGCAGCTCGAAGCCGCCTTTGGCGAGCAATTGAGAAAGCTCGATTCGCAACTGGCGAGCATTTCCGATGGAATCAGTACCACCGATGAAATCGTCAACGTAGAAGTTAGTTTTCAAAGCAGCTGCAGCATTGGGACAAGAGGCGCCCTCATCGTTTGCAAGTTGCAGCAATGTTCTGGTTGCCAAGAATGATGAGGGGGCTTAGACCATAAGTAACCGTATTCAGCTCAAAATATTCGATTGGCGAGTGAGGCGAAAATCGAAAGCAAATGCGTACAAATTTCCGGTCGTTAGGATGGAGCAATACTTGTCGATACATTTTCGCAATATCTCCAACAACGGCTACCTTATATGTGCGGAAGCGCAAAATTATGTCGAGCAGATCGTCCTGCACGACAGGGCCGACGCATAACGCCTCGTTTAGCGAAAAGCCGGTGGACGTCTTAGCTGAACCATCAAATACCACGCGAACCTTTGTTGTGGAGCTAGCGGCTTTGAACACGGGATGGTGAGGCAGATAATACGCGCGTTCGTCGTCGGAGGGATTTTTTATGCGTGACATGTGCCCAAGCTCCAGATACTCACGCATGAAGTCATGGTACGCCGCTTTTACGTTTGGATCTCGTTCTAACCTCCTTTCTAACAAACTAAACCGCCTTAATGCTGCTGCCTTCGAAAGGCCAAGCTTAACATCGAAGTCTGCTTGTTTAGGTAAGCATACCATATAACGACCAGCTTCATCTCGCTGTGTTGTATCCTTGTAAAATTGCTCACATTTGCGATCCTCAGGAGAATAGCCATCGTTAACCTGTAGTTCTTCTACTTTCCAGAAACGCTCTATTGATTCTTCTAGTGAAACCATACACACCACGGATGAAGTGTGAAAAGTATTGGATGTTGCTGGCTGAGAGGTAGATGCTGATCCACTAACGACCAAGCCAAATACGCTCTCCATCAGGACTGGTAGATTCGATGACATTTTATATTGCGCCCCGCTTACAAAGAACGTGTGATAGTGCCGGGCACCGAGAATAATGTCGATCGGTGCCGACTTCTCGAAATGGGGGTCGGCGAATATGATATGTGGCGGTAATTTCCAGCCGCTGGTGGGCACATCATGTGCGGGCAGGTCAGCAATAAGCTTCTCGACTATCAAAAACTCAAAGTTAATCGCATAAGGGCTCGCTCTGGATGATACCGTGGTGTGCATCGATTTCCGCACCGGGGTGGACGATTGACCAGCACCAATCAGCGTGATATCGACCGTGCCCGATTTGATACCTAGCCGGTTAGCAAAACGGCTACTCATCAAATCTGGCTGGGAGGCACTATCTAAAAGTGCACGTGCAGGATGCATTATGCCATGTGCATCAACAATGTTTACTAGTGCAGTTTGAAGCAGAACTTGTTCCGTAGTTTGCCTCAATGCTGCTGCATAAGTGCGTTGCGTGTTTGCCGTGTGATCGTCTGTGTTGTGTGTGTTGCGTACGGAAGCATTTTGCGCAGCTGACGTGTTTGCAGTGGAAAATGTGCCGTAATTTTGTGAAGAGTGTAAAAGCGAGTGGTGTGTTGAATTGCAGTGTCTGCACTTGTATTGCGATGAGCAATCACGCACACGGTGATTGTCGCGCAAGCAATTCAAGCACAATTTCAGTGTCATTGTGTTTCTGTACCGTTCCTCCGGTGACATTTGCATGAATCGGGGGCATTTCGTTAAATTGTGATCGGAGTGGCATAAAGGGCATGTGCGTGTGTCGTGTGATGTTGACGGAAAGCTTGCTAAGCGCATAGGCGGAGCATGTTTATGTGCGTAGTGCGTTTGGTTCACGGTAGGGGGAGCTTCGGTAATGTTTACCTGTAGGGTTTCCAACACTCGCATACGGCGCTGTAAAAATGCGATTAATCCTTCGTAACTAGGATTTTAGCTAGTTGAGGCATTTTCCTCCCAATCTCTTAATGTGGAGGTAGGCAATTTTGTGCACATTAAGTGTTCTAACAAGCAGCTCCATGCCTCCGTTTTTTCGCCTAGATGATTGAGCGTTTTCTTGTGACGTTCGAACTCGTCCACAAGATGGTGAAGGGTTGATGCACTCTCCTTCTTAACGGTGGCCATACCAAAAAGTGCTTGAAGATGCCGTTTCTTTAACAAATACTCATTCGAGTATCGTTCGGTGAGCATTTGCCATGCTAGCTCGTAATTGGCTGCGCTGATCGTGATTGCTTCGATCACCTTTGCGGCCTCGCCTTTCACGGAAGCTCGTAAATAATGAAACTTTTGTATCGGTGGTAGTTCCATGTTTTCGTGAATTAATCCCTCAAAAGTGTCCCTATACGTGAGCCATTGCATGTAATCACCATCGAACTCAGGAAGTGAGATGGTGGGAAGCTTTATCCCTGCCAACGGGTTAGTGTTTGGTGTTGTGCTTACGGATCGCGGAGCGTGCACCCGTTTAGCCTTCAAATGGGCTTCAAGGCGTATTAAACGCGAGCCAAAATCGTCTCGTAACGCGGCATTGTGACTAATCACTTCCTCGGTGGCCGCCGCATCTTCCAATTTGGCCTGAATTGCTTCCAAATCAACGGAAAGCTTCTGGACCTTTGCAATGCGAATGTTGATTTCGATTGCATCCCGTTCCGGGTCAAATTCTGCCAAAAATTGTTCGTGCTTAGCCAATACTGCTAGCAAAACTTTCCTTCTGGACGACAAAACGTTTATCGGAGCAGTCATAGTGCGGTTTGACAAAAAACGCTAAATTTCGCGGACACAGTGAACTCGGTCGATTGTGAGGCGACTAAAGCACAGTTACACGCGCGCAAACAGTGATTATCGCGAGAATAATTAATATTCAGAAAACCAGAATCGTCTTAATCCTGGTCACGGCACCAATGTTTAATCTCACTATTCCGGATAATTTATTTTTCGCGTTTCGGTGTAACTTTCAAACCTTTAATATTTACCAGCAGTTATTCGTTGTGCAGCAAAATTGGAAGAGAGAGTATATTCGCGACATACACTGTTATTTATAAACTACTCGATCAAGCCGAACACTCGATATTGAACGAAGAATGTTCGTGTTTCGTTAAGCACGATATGAAGTGACAGGGCTGTGCCTGAACAATGGTCGTAACAACGATAATAGATGGCAACAAACTCAACATCAAATTTCAAGGCCATTGAAATAGTGCAAGATGGCTTCATTTGGATGAAACATGGTCGTAACAACGATTATAGATGGCAACAAAACTCAACATCTAATTTCAAGGTCATTGAAAATGTGCAAGATGGCTTCATTTGGATGAAACATGGCCGTAACAACGATAATAGATGACAACAAAACTCAACATCTAATTTCAAGGCCATTGAAATAGTGCATGATGACTTCATTTGGATGAAACATGGCCGTAACAACGATAATAGATGGCAACAAAACTCAACATCAAATTTCAAGGCCATTGAAATAGTGCAAGATGGCTTCATTTGGATGAAACATGGCCGTAACAACGATAATAGACGACAAGAAAACTCAAGATCTCATTTCAAGACCATTGAAATAGTGCAAGATGGCTTCATTTGGATGAAACATGGCCGTAACAACGATAATAGATGGCAACAAAACTCAACATCAAATTTCAAGACCATTGAATTAGTGCAAGATGGCTTCATTTGGATGAAACATGGTCGTAACAACGATAATAGATGACAAGAAAACTCAACATCTAATTTCAAGGCCATTGAAATAGTGAAAAATGGCTTCATTTGGATGAAACATGGCCGTAACAACGATAATAGATGGCAGCAAAACTCAACATCAAATTTCAAGGCCATTGAAATAGTGCAAGATGGCTTCATTTGGATGAAACATGGCCGTAACAACGATAATAGATGGCAACAAAACTCAACATCAAATTTCAAGGCCATTCAAATAGTGCAAGATGGCTCCATTTGGATGAAACATGGCCGTAACAACGATAATAGACGGCAACAAAACTCAACATCAAATTTCAAGGGCAGTGAAATAGTGCAAGATGGCTTCATTTGGATGTAACATGGCCGTAACAACGATTATAGATGGCAACAAAAATCAACATCAAATTTCAAGGCCATTGAAATAGTGCAAGATGGCTTCATTTGGATGAAACATGGCCGTAACAACGATAATAGATGGTAACAAAACTCAACAACAAATTTCAAGGCCATTGAAATAGTGCAAGATGGCTTCATTTGGATGAAACATGGCCGTAACAACGATAATAGATGGCAACAAAACTCAACATCAAATTTCAAGGCCATTCAAATAGTGCAAGATGGCTCCATTTGGATGAAACATGGCCGTAACAACGATAATAGACGGCAACAAAACTCAACATCAAATTTCAAGGGCAGTGAAATAGTGCAAGATGGCTTCATTTGGATGTAACATGGCCGTAACAACGATTATAGATGGCAACAAAAATCAACATCAAATTTCAAGGCCATGAAATAGTGAAAAATGGCTTCATTTTGATGAAACATGGCCATAACAACGATAATAGATGGCAACAAAACTCAACATCAAATTTCAAGGCCATTGAAATAATGCAAGATGGCTTCATTTGGATGAAACATGGCCGTAACAACGATAATCAATGACAACAAATCTCAAGATCTAATTTCAAGACCATTGAAATAGTGCAAGATGGCTTCATTTGGATGAAACATGGCCGTAACAACGATAATAGATGGCAACAAAACTCAACATCAAATTTCAAGGCCATTGAAATAGTGCAAGATGGCTTCATTTGGATGAAACATGGCCGTAACAACGATATTAGATGGCAACAAAACTCAACATCAAATTTCAAGGCCATTGAAATAGTGCAAGATGGCTTCATTTGGATGAAACATGGCCGTAACAACGATAATAGATGGCAACAAAACTCAACAACAAATTTCAAGGCCATTGAAATAGTGCAAGATGGCTTCATTTGGATGAAACATGGCCATAACAACGATAATAAATGGCAACAAAACTCAACATCAAATTTCAAGGCCATTCAAATAGTGCAAGATGGCTTCATTTTGATGAAACATGGCCATAACAACGATAATAGGTGGCAACAAAACTCAACATCAAATTTCATGGCCATTGAAATAGTGCATGATGACTTCATTTGGATGAAACATGGCCGTAACAACGATAATAGATGGCAACAAAACTCAACATCAAATTTCATGGCCATTGAAATAGTGCATGATGACTTCATTTGGATGAAACATGGCCATAACAACGATAATAGATGGCAACAAAACTCAACATCAAATTTCAAGACCATTGAATTAGTGCAAGATGGCTTCATTTGGATGAAACATGGCCGTAACAACGATAATAGATGACAACAAAACTCAAGATCTAATTTCAAGGTCATTGAAAATGTGCAAGATGGCTTCATTTGGATGAAACATGGTCGTAACAACGATAATAGATGACAACAAAACTCAACATCAAATTTCATGGCCATTGAAATAGTGCATGATGACTTCATTTGGATGAAACATGGCCGTAACAACGATAATAGATGGCAACAAAACTCAACATCAAATTTCATGGCCATTGAAATAGTGCATGATGACTTCATTTGGATGAAACATGGCCGTAACAACGATAATAGATGGCAACAAAACTCAACATCAAATTTCAAGACCATTGAAATAATGCAAGATGGCTTCATTTTGATGAAACATGGCCATAACAACGATAATAAAGGACAACAAAACTCAAGATCGTATTTCAAGACCATTGAAATAGTGCAAGATGGCTTCATTTGGATGAAACAATGCAGTAACAACGATAATAGATGGCAAAAAAATTCAACATCAAATTTCAAGGCCATTGAAATAGTGCAAGATGGCTTCATTTGGATGAAACATGGTCGTAACAACGATAATAGATGGCAACAAAACTCAACATCTAATTTCAAGGTCATTGAAAATGTGCAAGATGGCTTCATTTGGATGAAACATGGCCGTAACAACGATAATAGATGACAACAAAACTCAACATCTAATTTCAAAGCCATTGAAATAGTGCATGATGACTTCATTTGGATGAAACATGGTCGTAACAACGATAATAGATGGCAACAAAACTCAACATCTAATTTCAAGGTCATTGAAAATGTGCAAGATGGCTTCATTTGGATGAAACATGGCCGTAACAACGATAATAGATGACAACAAAACTCAACATCTAATTTCAAGGCCATTGAAATAGTGCATGATGACTTCATTTGGATGAAACATGGCCGTAACAACGATAATAGATGGCAACAAAACTCAACATCAAATTTCAAGGCCATTGAAATAGTGCAAGATGGCTTCATTTGGATGAAACATGGCCGTAACAACGATAATAGACGACAAGAAAACTCAGATCTCATTTCAAGAGACCATTGAAATAGTGCAAGATGGCTTCATTGGATGAAACATGGCCGTAACAACGATAATAGATGGCAACAAAACTCAACATCAAATTTCAAGACCATTGAATTAGTGCAAGATGGCTTCATTTGGATGAAACATGGTCGTAACAACGATAATAGATGACAACAAAACTCAACATCTAATTTCAAGGCCATTGAAATAGAGAAAAATATCTTCATTTGGATGAAACATGGCCGTAACAACGATAATAGATGGCAGCAAAACTCAACATCAAATTTCAAGGCCATGAAATAGTGCAAGATGGCTTCATTTGGATGAAACATGGCCGTAACCAACGATAATAGATGGCAACAAAACTCAAGATCTAATTTCAAGGTCATTCAAATAGTGCAAGATGGCTCCATTTGGATGAAACATGGCCGTAACAACGATAATAGACGGCAACAAAACTCAACATCAAATTTCAAGGGCAGTGAAATAGTGCATGATGACTTCATTTGGATGAAACATGGCCGTAACAACGATAATAGATGGCAACAAAACTCAACATCAAATTTCAAGGCCATTGAAATAGTGCAAGATGACTTCATTTGGATGAAACATGGCCGTAACAACGATAATAGATGGCAACAAAACTCAACATCAAATTTCAAGGCCATTGAAATAGTGCAAGATGGCTTCATTTGGATGAAACATGGCCGTACAACGATAATAGACGACAAGAAACTCAAGATCTCATTTCAAGACCATTGAAATAGTGCAAGATGGCTCATTTGGATGAAACATGGCCGTAACAAACGATAATAGATGGCAACAAAACTCAACATCAAATTTCAAGACCATGAATTAGTGCAAGATGGCTTCATTTGGATGAAACATGGTCGTAACAACGATAATAGATGACAAGAAAACTCAACATCAAATTTCAAGGCCATTGAAATAGTGAAAAATGGCTTCATTTGGATGAAACATGGCCGTAACAACGATAATAGATGGCAGCAAAACTCAACATCAAATTTCAAGGCCATTGAAATAGTGCAAGATGGCTTCATTTGGATGAAACATGGCCGTAACAACGATAATAGACGACAAGAAAACTCAAGATCTCATTTCAAGACCATTGAAAATAGTGCAAGATGGCTTCATTTGGATGAAACATGGCCGTAACAACGATAATAGATGACAACAAAACTCAACATCTAATTCAAGGCCATTGAAATAGTGCATGATGACTTCATTTGGATGAAACATGGCCGTAACAACGATAATAGATGCAACAAAACTCAACATCAAATTTCAGGCCATGAAATAGTGAAAAATGGCTTCATTTTGATGAAACATGGCCATAACAACGATAATAGATGGCAACAAAACTCAACATCAAATTTCAAGGCCATTGAAATAATGCAAGATGGCTTCATTTGGATGAAACATGGCCGTAACAACGATAATCAATGACAACAAAACTCAAGATCTAATTTCAAGACCATTGAAATAGTGCAAGATGGCTTCATTTGGATGAAACATGGCCGTAACAACGATAATAGATGACAACAAAACTCAACATCTAATTTCAAGCCATTGAAATAGTGCATGATGACTTCATTTGGATGAAACATGGTCGTAACAACGATAATAGATGGCAACAAAACTCAACGTCTAATTTCAAGGTCATTGAAAATGTGCAAGATGGCTTCATTTGGATGAAACATGGCCGTAACAACGATAATAGATGACAACAAAACTCAACATCTAATTTCAAGGCCATTGAAATATGCATGATGACTTCATTTGGATGAAACATGCAGTAACAACGATAATAGATGGCAACAAACTCAACATCAAATTTCAAGGCCATTGAAATAGTGCAAGATGGCTCCATTTGGATGAAACATGGCCGTACAACGATAATAGACGGCAACAAAACTCAACATCAAATTTCAAGGGCAGTGAAATAGTGCATGATGACTTCATTTGGATGAAACATGGCGTAACAACGATAATAGATGGCAACAAAACTCAACATCAAATTTCAAGGCCATTGAAATAGTGCATGATGACTTCATTTGGATGAAACATGGCCGTAACAACGATAATAGATGGCAACAAAACTCAACATCAAATTTCAAGGCCATTGAAATAGTGCAAGATGGCTTCATTTGGATGAAACATGGCCGTAACAACGATAATAGACGACAAGAAAACTCAAGATCTCATTTCAAGACCATTGAAATAGTGCAAGATGGCTTCATTTGGATGAAACATGGCCGTAACAACGATAATAGATGACAACAAAACTCAACATCTAATTTCAAGACCATTGAAATAGTGCATGATGACTTCATTTGGATGAAACATGGCCGTAACAACGATAATAGATGGCAACAAAACTCAACATCAAATTTCAAGGCCATGACATAGTGAAAAATGGCTTCATTTTGATGAAACATGGCCGTAACAACGATAATAGATGGCAACAAAACTCAACATCAAATTTCAAGGCCATTGAAATAGTGCAAGATGGCTTCATTTGGATGAAACATGGCCGTAACAACGATAATAGACGACAAGAAAACTCAAGATCTCATTTCAAGACCATTGAAATAGTGCAAGATGGCTTCATTTGGATGAAACATGGCCGTAACAACGATAATAGATGGCAACAAAACTCAACATCAAATTTCAAGACCATTGAATTAGTGCAAGATGGCTTCATTTGGATGAAACATGGTCGTAATAACGATAATAGATGACAAGAAAACTCAACATCTAATTTCAAGGCCATTGAAATAGTGAAAAATGGCTTCATTTGGATGAAACATGGCCGTAACAACGATAATAGATGGCAGCAAAACTCAACATCAAATTTCAAGGCCATTGAAATAGTGCAAGATGGCTTCATTTGGATGAAACATGGCCGTAACAACGATAATAGATGGCAACAAAACTCAACATCAAATTTCAAGGCCATTCAAATAGTGCAAGATGGCTCCATTTGGATGAAACATGGCCGTAACAACGATAATAGACGGCAACAAAAATCAACATCAAATTTCAAGGCCATGAAATAGTGAAAAATGGCTTCATTTTGATGAAACATGGCCATAACAACGATAATAGATGGCAACAAAACTCAACATCAAATTTCAAGGCCATTGAAATAATGCAAGATGGCTTCATTTGGATGAAACATGGCCGTAACAACGATAATCAATGACAACAAATCTCAAGATCTAATTTCAAGACCATTGAAATAGTGCAAGATGGCTTCATTTGGATGAAACATGGCCGTAACAACGATAATAGATGGCAACAAAACTCAACATCAAATTTCAAGGCCATTGAAATAGTGCAAGATGGCTTCATTTGGATGAAACATGGCCGTAACAACGATATTAGATGGCAACAAAACTCAACATCAAATTTCAAGGCCATTGAAATAGTGCAAGATGGCTTCATTTGGATGAAACATGGCCGTAACAACGATAATAGATGGCAACAAAACTCAACAACAAATTTCAAGGCCATTGAAATAGTGCAAGATGGCTTCATTTGGATGAAACATGGCCATAACAACGATAATAAATGGCAACAAAACTCAACATCAAATTTCAAGGCCATTCAAATAGTGCAAGATGGCTCCATTTGGATGAAACATGGCCATAACAACGATAATAGGTGGCAACAAAACTCAACATCAAATTTCATGGCCATTGAAATAGTGCATGATGACTTCATTTGGATGAAACATGGCCGTAACAACGATAATAGATGGCAACAAAACTCAACATCAAATTTCATGGCCATTGAAATAGTGCATGATGACTTCATTTGGATGAAACATGGCCATAACAACGATAATAGATGGCAACAAAACTCAACATCAAATTTCAAGACCATTGAATTAGTGCAAGATGGCTTCATTTGGATGAAACATGGCCGTAACAACGATAATAGATGACAACAAAACTCAAGATCTAATTTCAAGGTCATTGAAAATGTGCAAGATGGCTTCATTTGGATGAAACATGGTCGTAACAACGATAATAGATGACAACAAAACTCAACATCAAATTTCATGGCCATTGAAATAGTGCATGATGACTTCATTTGGATGAAACATGGCCGTAACAACGATAATAGATGGCAACAAAACTCAACATCAAATTTCATGGCCATTGAAATAGTGCATGATGACTTCATTTGGATGAAACATGGCCGTAACAACGATAATAGATGGCAACAAAACTCAACATCAAATTTCAAGACCATTGAAATAATGCAAGATGGCTTCATTTTGATAAAACATGGCCATAACAACGATAATAAAGGACAACAAAACTCAAGATCGTATTTCAAGACCATTGAAATAGTGCAAGATGGCTTCATTTGGATGAAACATGGTCGTAACAACGATAATAGATGACAAGAAAACTCAACATCTAATTTCAAGGCCATTGAAATAGTGAAAAATGGCTTCATTTGGATGAAACATGGCCGTAACAACGATAATAGATGGCAGCAAAACTCAACATCAAATTTCAAGGCCATTGAAATAGTGCAAGATGGCTTCATTTGGATGAAACATGGCCGTAACAACGATAATAGATGGCAACAAAACTCAACATCAAATTTCAAGGCCATTCAAATAGTGCAAGATGGCTTCATTTTGATGAAACATGGCCATAACAACGATAATAGATGGCAACAAAACTCAACATCAAATTTCAAGGCCATTGAAATAGTGCAAGATGGCTTCATTTGGATGAAACATGGCCATAACAACGATTATAGATGGCAAAAAAAATCAACATCAAATTTCAAGGCCATGAAATAGTGAAAAATGGCTTCATTTTGATGAAACATGGCCATAACAACGATAATAGATGGCAACAAAACTCAACATCAAATTTCAAGGCCATTGAAATAATGCAAGATGGCTTCATTTGGATGAAACATGGCCGTAACAACGATAATCAATGACAACAAAACTCAAGATCTAATTTCAAGACCATTGAAATAGTGCAAGATGGCTTCATTTGGATGAAACATGGCCGTAACAACGATAATAGATGGCAACAAAACTCAACATCAAATTTCAAGGCCATTGAAATAGTGCAAGATGGCTTCATTTGGATGAAACATGGCCGTAACAACGATAATAGATGGCAACAAAACTCAACAACAAATTTCAAGGCCATTGAAATAGTGCAAGATGGCTTCATTTGGATGAAACATGGCCGTAACAACGATAATAGATGGCAACAAAACTCAACATCAAATTTCAAGGCCATTCAAATAGTGCAAGATGGCTCCATTTGGATGAAACATGGCCGTAACAACGATAATAGACGGCAACAAAACTCAACATCAAATTTCAAGGGCAGTGAAATAGTGCAAGATGGCTTCATTTGGATGTAACATGGCCGTAACAACGATTATAGATGGCAACAAAAATCAACATCAAATTTCAAGGCCATGAAATAGTGAAAAATGGCTTCATTTTGATGAAACATGGCCATAACAACGATAATAGATGGCAACAAAACTCAACATCAAATTTCAAGGCCATTGAAATAATGCAAGATGGCTTCATTTGGATGAAACATGGCCGTAACAACGATAATCAATGACAACAAATCTCAAGATCTAATTTCAAGACCATTGAAATAGTGCAAGAAGGCTATATTTGGATGAAACATGGCCGTAACAACGATAATAGATGGCAACAAAACTCAACATCAATTTTCAAGGCCATTGAAATAGTGCAAGATGGCTTCATTTGGATGAAACATGGCCGTAACAACGATATTAGATGGCAACAAAACTCAACATCAAATTTCAAGGCCATTGAAATAGTGCAAGATGGCTTCATTTGGATGAAACATGGCCGTAACAACGATAATAGATGGCAACAAAACTCAACAACAAATTTCAAGGCCATTGAAATAGTGCAAGATGGCTTCATTTGGATGAAACATGGCCATAACAACGATAATAAATGGCAACAAAACTCAACATCAAATTTCAAGGCCATTCAAATAGTGCAAGATGGCTTCATTTTGATGAAACATGGCCATAACAACGATAATAGGTGGCAACAAAACTCAACATCAAATTTCATGGCCATTGAAATAGTGCATGATGACTTCATTTGGATGAAACATGGCCGTAACAACGATAATAGATGGCAACAAAACTCAACATCAAATTTCATGGCCATTGAAATAGTGCATGATGACTTCATTTGGATGAAACATGGCCATAACAACGATAATAGATGGCAACAAAACTCAACATCAAATTTCAAGACCATTGAATTAGTGCAAGATGGCTTCATTTGGATGAAACATGGCCGTAACAACGATAATAGATGACAACAAAACTCAAGATCTAATTTCAAGGTCATTGAAAATGTGCAAGATGGCTTCATTTGGATGAAACATGGTCGTAACAACGATAATAGATGACAACAAAACTCAACATCAAATTTCATGGCCATTGAAATAGTGCATGATGACTTCATTTGGATGAAACATGGCCGTAACAACGATAATAGATGGCAACAAAACTCAACATCAAATTTCATGGCCATTGAAATAGTGCATGATGACTTCATTTGGATGAAACATGGCCGTAACAACGATAATAGATGGCAACAAAACTCAACATCAAATTTCAAGACCATTGAAATAATGCAAGATGGCTTCATTTTGATGAAACATGGCCATAACAACGATAATAAAGGACAACAAAACTCAAGATCGTATTTCAAGACCATTGAAATAGTGCAAGATGGCTTCATTTGGATGAAACATGGCAGTAACAACGATAATAGATGGCAAAAAAATTCAACATCAAATTTCAAGGCCATTGAAATAGTGCAAGATGGCTTCATTTGGATGAAACATGGTCGTAACAACGATAATAGATGGCAACAAAACTCAACATCTAATTTCAAGGTCATTGAAAATGTGCAAGATGGCTTCATTTGGATGAAACATGGCCGTAACAACGATAATAGATGACAACAAAACTCAACATCTAATTTCAAGGCCATTGAAATAGTGCATGATGACTTCATTTGGATGAAACATGGTCGTAACAACGATAATAGATGGCAACAAAACTCAACATCTAATTTCAAGGTCATTGAAAATGTGCAAGATGGCTTCATTTGGATGAAACATGGCCGTAACAACGATAATAGATGACAACAAAACTCAACATCTAATTTCAAGGCCATTGAAATAGTGCATGATGACTTCATTTGGATGAAACATGGCCGTAACAACGATAATAGATGGCAACAAAACTCAACATCAAATTTCAAGGCCATTGAAATAGTGCAAGATGGCTTCATTTGGATGAAACATGGCCGTAACAACGATAATAGACGACAAGAAAACTCAAGATCTCATTTCAAGACCATTGAAATAGTGCAAGATGGCTTCATTTGGATGAAACATGGCCGTAACAACGATAATAGATGGCAACAAAACTCAACATCAAATTTCAAGACCATTGAATTAGTGCAAGATGGCTTCATTTGGATGAAACATGGTCGTAACAACGATAATAGATGACAACAAAACTCAACATCTAATTTCAAGGCCATTGAAATAGAGAAAAATATCTTCATTTGGATGAAACATGGCCGTAACAACGATAATAGATGGCAGCAAAACTCAACATCAAATTTCAAGGCCATTGAAATAGTGCAAGATGGCTTCATTTGGATGAAACATGGCCGTAACAACGATAATAGATGGCAACAAAACTCAAGATCTAATTTCAAGGTCATTCAAATAGTGCAAGATGGCTCCATTTGGATGAAACATGGCCGTAACAACGATAATAGACGGCAACAAAACTCAACATCAAATTTCAAGGGCAGTGAAATAGTGCATGATGACTTCATTTGGATGAAACATGGCCGTAACAACGATAATAGATGGCAACAAAACTCAACATCAAATTTCAAGGCCATTGAAATAGTGCAAGATGACTTCATTTGGATGAAACATGGCCGTAACAACGATAATAGATGGCAACAAAACTCAACATCAAATTTCAAGGCCATTGAAATAGTGCAAGATGGCTTCATTTGGATGAAACATGGCCGTAACAACGATAATAGACGACAAGAAAACTCAAGATCTCATTTCAAGACCATTGAAATAGTGCAAGATGGCTTCATTTGGATGAAACATGGCCGTAACAACGATAATAGATGGCAACAAAACTCAACATCAAATTTCAAGACCATTGAATTAGTGCAAGATGGCTTCATTTGGATGAAACATGGTCGTAACAACGATAATAGATGACAAGAAAACTCAACATCAAATTTCAAGGCCATTGAAATAGTGAAAAATGGCTTCATTTGGATGAAACATGGCCGTAACAACGATAATAGATGGCAGCAAAACTCAACATCAAATTTCAAGGCCATTGAAATAGTGCAAGATGGCTTCATTTGGATGAAACATGGCCGTAACAACGATAATAGACGACAAGAAAACTCAAGATCTCATTTCAAGACCATTGAAATAGTGCAAGATGGCTTCATTTGGATGAAACATGGCCGTAACAACGATAATAGATGACAACAAAACTCAACATCTAATTTCAAGGCCATTGAAATAGTGCATGATGACTTCATTTGGATGAAACATGGCCGTAACAACGATAATAGATGGCAACAAAACTCAACATCAAATTTCAAGGCCATGAAATAGTGAAAAATGGCTTCATTTTGATGAAACATGGCCATAACAACGATAATAGATGGCAACAAAACTCAACATCAAATTTCAAGGCCATTGAAATAATGCAAGATGGCTTCATTTGGATGAAACATGGCCGTAACAACGATAATCAATGACAACAAAACTCAAGATCTAATTTCAAGACCATTGAAATAGTGCAAGATGGCTTCATTTGGATGAAACATGGCCGTAACAACGATAATAGATGACAACAAAACTCAACATCTAATTTCAAGGCCATTGAAATAGTGCATGATGACTTCATTTGGATGAAACATGGTCGTAACAACGATAATAGATGGCAACAAAACTCAACATCTAATTTCAAGGTCATTGAAAATGTGCAAGATGGCTTCATTTGGATGAAACATGGCCGTAACAACGATAATAGATGACAACAAAACTCAACATCTAATTTCAAGGCCATTGAAATAGTGCATGATGACTTCATTTGGATGAAACATGGCAGTAACAACGATAATAGATGGCAACAAAACTCAACATCAAATTTCAAGGCCATTGAAATAGTGCAAGATGGCTCCATTTGGATGAAACATGGCCGTAACAACGATAATAGACGGCAACAAAACTCAACATCAAATTTCAAGGGCAGTGAAATAGTGCATGATGACTTCATTTGGATGAAACATGGCCGTAACAACGATAATAGATGGCAACAAAACTCAACATCAAATTTCAAGGCCATTGAAATAGTGCATGATGACTTCATTTGGATGAAACATGGCCGTAACAACGATAATAGATGGCAACAAAACTCAACATCAAATTTCAAGGCCATTGAAATAGTGCAAGATGGCTTCATTTGGATGAAACATGGCCGTAACAACGATAATAGACGACAAGAAAACTCAAGATCTCATTTCAAGACCATTGAAATAGTGCAAGATGGCTTCATTTGGATGAAACATGGCCGTAACAACGATAATAGATGACAACAAAACTCAACATCTAATTTCAAGACCATTGAAATAGTGCATGATGACTTCATTTGGATGAAACATGGCCGTAACAACGATAATAGATGGCAACAAAAATCAACATCAAATTTCAAGGCCATGACATAGTGAAAAATGGCTTCATTTTGATGAAACATGGCTATAACAACGATAATAGATGGCAACAAAACTCAACATCAAATTTCAAGGCCATTGAAATAGTGCAAGATGGCTTCATTTGGATGAAACATGGCCGTAACAACGATAATAAATGACAACAAAACTCAAGATCTAATTTCAAGACCATTGAAATAGTGCAAGATGGCTTCATTTGGATGAAACATGGTCGTAACAACGATAATAGATGGCAACAAAACTCAACATCAAATTTCAAGGCCATTGAAATAGTGCATGATGACTTCATTTGGATGAAACATGGCCGTAACAACGATAATAGATGGCAACAAAACTCAACATCAAATTTCAAGGCCATTGAAATAGTGCAAGATGGCTTCATTTGGATGAAACATGGCCGTAACAACGATAATAAACGACAAGAAAACTCAAGATCTCATTTCAAGACCATTGAAATAGTGAAAAATGGCTTCATTTGGATGAAACATGGCCGTAACAACGATAATAGATGGCAGCAAAACTCAACATCAAATTTCAAGGCCATTGAAATAGTGCAAGATGGCTTCATTTGGATGAAACATGGCCGTAACAACGATAATAGATGGCAACAAAACTCAACATCAAATTTCAAGGCCATTCAAATAGTGCAAGATGGCTCCATTAGGATGAAACATGGCCGTAACAACGATAATAGACGGCAACAAAACTCAACATCAAATTTCAAGGTCATTGAAAATGTGCAAGATGGCTTCATTTGGATGAAACATGGCCGTAACAACGATAATAGATGACAACAAAACTCAACATCTAATTTCAAGGCCATTGAATTAGTGCAAGATGGCTTCGTTTGGATGAAACATGGCCGTAACAACGATAATAGACGACAAGAAAACTCAAGATCTCATTTCAAGACCATTGAAATAGTGCAAGATGGCTTCATTTGGATGAAACATGGCCGTAACAACGATAATAGATGGCAACAAAACTCAACATCAAATTTCAAGACCATTGAATTAGTGCAAGATGGCTTCATTTGGATGAAACATGGTCGTAACAACGATAATAGATGACAACAAAACTCAACATCTAATTTCAAGGCCATTGAAATAGAGAAAAATATCTTCATTTGGATGAAACATGGCCGTAACAACGATAATAGATGGCAGCAAAACTCAACATCAAATTTCAAGGCCATTGAAATAGTGCAAGATGGCTTCATTTGGATGAAACATGGCCGTAACAACGATAATAGATGGCAACAAAACTCAAGATCTAATTTCAAGGTCATTCAAATAGTGCAAGATGGCTCCATTTGGATGAAACATGGCCGTAACAACGATAATAGACGGCAACAAAACTCAACATCAAATTTCAAGGGCAGTGAAATAGTGCATGATGACTTCATTTGGATGAAACATGGCCGTAACAACGATAATAGATGGCAACAAAACTCAACATCAAATTTCAAGGCCATTGAAATAGTGCAAGATGACTTCATTTGGATGAAACATGGCCGTAACAACGATAATAGATGGCAACAAAACTCAACATCAAATTTCAAGGCCATTGAAATAGTGCAAGATGGCTTCATTTGGATGAAACATGGCCGTAACAACGATAATAGACGACAAGAAAACTCAGAATCTCATTTCAAGACCATTGAAATAGTGCAAGATGGCTTCATTTGGATGAAACATGGCCGTAACAACGATAATAGATGGCAACAAAACTCAACATCAAATTTCAAGGCCATTGAAATAGTGCAAGATGGCTTCATTTGGATGAAACATGGTCGTAACAACGATAATAGATGACAAGAAAACTCAACATCAAATTTCAAGGCCATTGAAATAGTGAAAAATGGCTTCATTTGGATGAAACATGGCCGTAACAACGATAATAGATGGCAGCAAAACTCAACATCAAATTTCAAGGCCATTGAAATAGTGCAAGATGGCTTCATTTGGATGAAACATGGCCGTAACAACGATAATAGACGACAAGAAAACTCAAGATCTCATTTCAAGAACATTGAAATAGTGCAAGATGGCTTCATTTGGATGAAACATGGCCGT
This sequence comes from Anopheles gambiae, assembly GCF_943734735.2. NCBI lineage: Eukaryota > Metazoa > Arthropoda > Insecta > Diptera > Culicidae > Anopheles > Anopheles gambiae. The sequence goes on from NC_064602.1 coordinate 54,676,805, forward strand.
AACAACGATAATAGATGACAACAAAACTCAACATCTAATTTCAAGGCCATTGAAATAGTGCATGATGACTTCATTTGGATGAAACATGGCCGTAACAACGATAATAGATGGCAACAAAACTCAACATCAAATTTCAAGGCCATGAAATAGTGAAAAATGGCTTCATTTTGATGAAACATGGCCATAACAACGATAATAGATGGCAACAAAACTCAACATCAAATTTCAAGGCCATTGAAATAATGCAAGATGGCTTCATTTGGATGAAACATGGCCGTAACAACGATAATCAATGACAACAAAACTCAAGATCTAATTTCAAGACCATTGAAATAGTGCAAGATGGCTTCATTTGGATGAAACATGGCCGTAACAACGATAATAGATGACAACAAAACTCAACATCTAATTTCAAGGCCATTGAAATAGTGCATGATGACTTCATTTGGATGAAACATGGCCGTAACAACGATAATAGATGGCAACAAAACTCAACATCAAATTTCAAGGACATTGGAATAGTGCAAGATGGCTTCATTTGGATGAAACATGGCCGTTACAACGATAATAGATGGCAACAAAACTCAAGATCTAATTTCAAGGCCATTGAAATAGTGCAAGATGGCTTCATTTGGATGAAACATGGCCGTAACAACGATAATAGATGGCAACAAAACTCAACATCAAATTTCAAGGCCATTCAAATAGTGCAAGATGGCTTCATTTTGATGAAACATGGCCATAACAACGATAATAGATGGCAACAAAACTCAACATCAAATTTCAAGGCCATTGAAATAGTGCAAGATGGCTTCATTTGGATGAAACATGGCCGTAACAACGATAATAGATGGCAACAAAACTCAACATCAAATTTCAAGGCCATTGAAATAGTGCAAGATGGCTTCATTTGGATGAAACATGGCCGTAACAACGATAATAAATGACAACAAAACTCAAGATCTAATTTCAAAACCATTGAAATAGTGCAAGATGGCTTCATTTGGATGAAACATAGCCGGAAAAACGATAATAGATGGCAACAAAACTCAACATCAAATTTCAAGGCCATTGAAATAGTGCAAGATGGCTTCATTTGGATGAAACATGGCCGTAACAACGATAATAGATGGCAACAAAACTCAACATCAAATTTCAAGGCCATTGAAATAGTGCAAGATGGCTTCATTTGGATGAAACATGGCCGTAACAACGATAATAGATGGCAAAAAAACTCAGCATCAAATTTCAAGGCCATTCAAATAGTGCAAGATGGCTTCATTTGGACGAAACATGGCCGTAACAACGATAATAAATGGCAACAAAATTCAACATCAAATTTCAAGGCCATTGAAATAGTGCAAGATGGCTTCATTTGGATGAAACATGGCCGTTACAACGATAATAGATGGCAACAAAACTCAACATCAAATTTCAAGGCCATTGAAATAGTGCAAGATGGCTTCATTTTGATGAAACATGGCCATAACAACGATAATAGATGGCAACAAAACTCAACATCAAATTTCAAGGCCATTCAAATAGTGCAAGATGGCTTCATTTGGATGAAACATGGCCGTAACAACGATAATAGATGGCAAAAAAACTCAACATCAAATTTCAAGGCATTCAAATAGTGCAAGATGGCTTCATTTGGATGAAACACGGCCGTAACAACGATAATAGATGGCAACAAAATTCAACATCAAATTTCAAGGCCATTCAAATAGTGCAAAATGGCTTCATTTGGATGAAACATGGCCGTAACAACGATAATAGATGGCAACAAAACTCAACATCAAATTTCAAGGCCATTGAATTAGTGCAATATGGCTTCATTTGGATGAAACATGGCCGTAACAACGATAATAGATGGCAACAAAACTCAACATAAAATTTCAAGGCCATTCAAATAGTGCAAGATGGCTTCATTTGGATGAAACATGGCCGTAACAAAGATTATAGATGGCAACAAAACTCAACATCAAATTTCAAGGCCATTCAAATAGTGCAAGATGGCTTCATTTTGATGAAACATGGCCATAACAACGATAATAGATGGCAACAAAACTCAACATCAAATTTCAAGGCCATTCAAATAGTGCAAGATGGCTTCATTTGGATGAAACATGGCCGTAACAAAGATTATAGATGGCAACAAAACTCAACATCAAATTTCAAGGCCATTCAAATAGTGCAAGATGGCTTCATTTTGCTAAAAACATGGCCGTAACAACGATAATAGATGGCAACAAAACTCAACATCAAATTTCAAGGCCATTCAAATAGTGCAAGATGGCTTCATTTTGATGAAACATGGCCGTAACAACGATTATAGATGGCAACAAAACTCAAAATCAAATTTCAAGGCCATTCAAATAGTGCAAGATGGCTTCATTTTGATGAAACATGGCCATAACAACGATAATAGATGGCAACAAAATTCAACGTCAAATTTCAAGGCCATTGAAATAGTGCAAGATGGCTTCATTTGGATGAAACATGGCCGTAACAACGATAATAGATGGCAACAAAACTCAACATCAAATTTCAAGGCCATTCAAATAGTGCAAGATGGCTTCATTTGGATGAAACATGGCCGTTACAACGATAATAGATGGCAACAAAACTCAAGATCTAATTTCAAGGCCATTAAAATAGTGCAAGATGGCTTCATTTTGATGAAACATGGCCGTAACAACGATTATAGATGGCAACAAAACTCAAAATCAAATTTCAAGGCCATTCAAATAGTGCAAGATGGCTTCATTTTGATGAAACATGGCCATAACAACGATAATAGATGGCAACAAAACTCAACATCAAATTTCAAGGCCATTGAAATAGTGCAAGATGGCTTCATTTGGATGAAACATGGCCGTAACAACGATAATAGATGGCAACAAAACTCAACATCAAATTTCAAGGCCATTGAAATAGTGCAAGATGGCTTCATTTTGATGAAACATGGCCATAACAACGATAATAGATGGCAACAAAACTCAACATCAAATTTCAAGGCCATTGAAATAGTGCAAGATGGCTTCATTTGGATGAAACATGGCCGTAACAACGATAATAGATGGCAACAAAACTCAACATCAAATTTCAAGGCCATTGAAATAGTGCAAGATGGCTTCATTTGGATGAAACATGGCCGTAACAGCGATAATAGATGGCAACAAAACTCAACAACAAATTTCAAGGCCATTCAAATAGTGCAAGATGGCTTCATTTGGATGAAACATGGCCGTAACAACGATAATAAATGACAACAAAACTCCACATCAAATGTCAAGGCCATTGAAATAGTGCAAGATGGCTTCATTTTGATGAAACATGGCCATAACAACGATAATAGATGGCAACAAAACTCAACATCAAATTTCAAGGCCATTGAAATAGTGCAAGATGGCTTCATTTGGATGAAACATGGCCGTAACAACGATAATAAATGACAACAAAGCTCAAGATCTAATTTTAAGACCATTGAAATAGTGCAAGTTGGCTTCATTTTGATGAAACATGGCCATAACAACGATAATAGATGGCAACAAAACTCAACATCAAATTTCAAGGCCATTCAAATAGTGCAAGATGGCTTCATTTTGATGAAACATGGCCATAACAATGATAATAGATGGCAACAAAACTCAACATCAAATTTCAAGGCCATTGAAATAGTGCAAGATGGCTTCATTTGGATGAAACATGGCCGTAACAACGATAATAAATGACAACAAAACTCATCATCAAATTTCAAGGCCATTCAAATAGTGCAAGATGGCTTCATTTTGATGAAACATGGCCATAACAATGATAATAGATGGCAACAAAACTCAACAACAAATTTCAAGGCCATTGAAATAGTGCAAGATGGCTTCATTTGGATGAAACATGGCCGTAACAACGATAATAAATGACAACAAAACTCAACATCAAATTTCAAGGCCATTCAAATAGTGCAAGATGGCTTCATTTTGATGAAACATGGCGATAATCACGATTATAGATGGCAACAAAACTCAACATCAAATTTCAAGGCCATTCAAATAGTGCAAGATGGCTTCATTTTGATGAAACATGGCCATAACAACGATAATAGATGGCAACAAAACTCAACATCAAATTTCAAGGCCATTGAAATAGTGCAAGATGGCTTCATTTGGATGAAACATGGCCGTTACAACGATAATAGATGGCCACAAAACTCAAGATCTAATTTCAAGGCCATTAAAATAGTGCAAGATGGCTTCATTTGGATGAAACATGGCCATAACAACGATAATAGATGGCAACAAAACTCAACATCAAATTTCAAGGCCATTGAAATAGTGCAAGACGGCTTCATTTGGATGAAACATAGCCATAACAACGGTAATAGATGGCCACAAAACTCAAGATCTAATTTCAAGGCCATTAAAATAGTGCAAGATGGCTTCATTTTGATGAAACATGGCCATAACAACGATAATAGATGGCAACAAAACTCAACATCAAATTTCAAGGCCATTGAAATAGTGCAAGATGGCTTCATTTGGATGAAACATGGCCGTAACAACGATAATAGATGGCAACAAAACTCAACATCAAATTTCAAGGCCATTGAAATAGTGCAAGATGGCTTCATTTTGATGAAACATGGCCATAACAACGATAATAGATGGCAACAAAACTCAACATCAAATTTCAAGGCCATTGAAATAGTGCAAGATGGCTTCATTTGGATGAAACATGGCCGTAACAACGATAATAAATGACAACAAAACTCAAGATCTAATTTCAAGACCATTGAAATAGTGCAAGATGGCTTCATTTGGATGAAACATAGCCGTAACAACGATAATAGATGGCAACAAAACTCAACATCAAATTTCAAGGCCATTCAAATAGTGCAAGACGGCTTCATTTGGATGAAACATGGCCGTAACAACGATAATAGATGGCAACAAAACTCAACATCAAATTTCAAGGCCATTGAAATAGTGCAAGATGGCTTCATTTGGATGAAACATGGCCGTAACAACGATAATAGATGGCAACAAAACTCAACATCAAATTTCAAGGCCATTCAAATAGTGCAAGATGGCTTCATTTTGATGAAACATGGCCATAACAACGATAATAGATGGCAACAAAACTCAACATCAAATTTCAAGGCCATTGAAATAGTGCAATATGGCTTCATTTGGATGAAACATGGCCGTAACAACGATAATAAATGACAACAAAACTCAAGATCTAATTTCAAGACCATTAAAATAGTGCAAGATGGCTTCATTTGGATGAAACATGGCCGTAACAACGATAATAGATGGCAACAAAACTCAACATCAAATTTCAAGGCCATTGAAATAGTGCAAGATGGCTTCATTTGGATGAAACATGGCCGTTACAACGATAATAGATGGCAACAAAACTCAACATCAAATTTCAAGGCCATTGAAATAGTGCAAGATGGCTTCATTTTGATGAAACATGGCCATAACAACGATAATAGATGGCAACAAAACTCAACATCAAATTTCAAGGCCATTCAAATAGTGCAAGATGGCTTCATTTGGATGAAACATGGCCGTAACAACGATAATAGATGGCAACAAAATTCAACATCAAATTTCAAGGCCAATGAATTAGTGCAAGATGCCTTCATTTGGATGTAACATGGCCGTAACAACGATAATTTTTTTTTTCTTTGGCACAACAACCACTGTCGGTCAAGGGCCTGCCACTAGTGAAGTGAGCTTGGCTTTCAGTGACTTATTTTTACCATAGCAGGATAGTCAGTCCTACGTGTGGGAGCACGGTCTATTTAGGGCTTGAACCCATGACGGGCATGTTGTTAAGTACGTTAACAACGATAATAGATGGCAAAAAAACTCAACATCAAATTTCAAGGCCATTCAAATAGTGCAAGATGGCTTCATTTGGATGAAACATGGCCGTAACAACGATAATAGATGGCAACAAAATTCAACATCAAATTTCAAGGCCATTCAAATAGTGCAAGATGGCTTCATTTGGATGAAACATGGCCGTAACAACGATAATAGATGGCAACAAAACTCAACATCAAATTTCAAGGCCATTCAACTAGTGCAAGATGGCTTCATTTGGATGAAGCATGGCCGTAACAACGATAATAGATGGCAACAAAATTCAACATCAAATTTCAAGGCCATTCAAATAGTGCAAGATGGCTTCATTTGGATGAAACATGGCCGTAACAACGATAATAGATGGCAACAAAATTCAACATCAAATTTCTTGGCCATTCAACTAGTGCAAGATGGCTTCATTTGGATGAAACATGGCCGTAACAACGATAATAGATGGCAACAAAATTCAACATCAAATTTCAAGGCCATTCAAATAGTACAATATGGCTTCATTTGGATGAAACATGGCCGTAACAACGATAATAGATGGCAAAAAAACTCAGCATCAAATTTCAAGGCCATTCAAATAGTGCAAGATGGCTTCATTTGGACGAAACATGGCCGTAACAACGATAATAAATGGCAACAAAATTCAACATCAAATTTCAAGGCCATTGAAATAGTGCAAGATGGCTTCATTTGGATGAAACATGGCCGTTACAACGATAATAGATGGCAACAAAACTCAACATCAAATTTCAAGGCCATTGAAATAGTGCAAGATGGCTTCATTTTGATGAAACATGGCCATAACAACGATAATAGATGGCAACAAAACTCAACATCAAATTTCAAGGCCATTCAAATAGTGCAAGATGGCTTCATTTGGATGAAACATGGCCGTAACAACGATAATAGATGGCAACAAAATTCAACATCAAATTTCAAGGCCAATGAATTAGTGCAAGATGCCTTCATTTGGATGTAACATGGCCGTAACAACGATAATTTTTTTTTCTTTGGCACAACAACCACTGTCGGTCAAGGGCCTGCCACTAGTGAAGTGAGCTTGGCTTTCAGTGACTTATTTTTACCATAGCAGGATAGTCAGTCCTACGTGTGGGAGCACGGTCTATTTAGGGCTTGAACCCATGACGGGCATGTTGTTAAGTACGTTAACAACGATAATAGATGGCAAAAAAACTCAACATCAAATTTCAAGGCCATTCAAATAGTGCAAGATGGCTTCATTTGGATGAAACATGGCCGTAACAACGATAATAGATGGCAACAAAATTCAACATCAAATTTCAAGGCCATTGAATTAGTGCAAGATGGCTTCATTTGGATGAAGCATGGCCGTAACAACGATAATAGATGGCAACAAAATTCAACATCAAATTTCAAGGCCATTCAAATAGTGCAAGATGGCTTCATTTGGATGAAACATGGCCGTAACAACGATAATAGATGGCAACAAAACTCAACATCAAATTTCAAGGCCATTCAAATAGTGCAAGATGGCTTCATTTGGAT